>NC_092812.1:68399243-68699243 GCF_040954645.1 Diabrotica undecimpunctata | reverse complement strand
CATTTTCAAGTACGAGACGATTTCTAACTCTTGTTTTAATGGCAGTCATAGACGAGAAACTTAACTCACACAAATATGATGTTACAAATGGAACCAAACATTTTACAGCTTCCTCGCCAACTGGGGGTATTCCTGCATCTTTTCGGTCCAAAATTGGTCCGAGTTCTGGGAAAAAAATTGGAGCTTCAACATTCCATCACTTGATATTTCAATAAGTTTTTCTTTCATAATCCACAAGGAAACAAAGTTCCTGTATACTAAATTTGGCTGTATACCATATATTAAAAAATTTTGAATAAAATCCTTTATAAAAAGGTATATAAAAAACCCAGTTGGGCTATGTTGCATTGACAAAACGTTTTCGGAATAAATATTCCATCATCAGTGTCTAGTTAATACATGGATGTAGCCACTAAATATGTGGGTAAAAACCCTTTAAAAATTATTAAATAAGATTTGATTTACATTATGTCTCATTTACAGTTAAGATGTTAAAGTTACCGTTGGATTGGTAACATGGCGATATATGACTCTACATTAGTTGCGAGTCCTGAGACGGTATGTCTACGAGGACTTTGTCAAAGCAACAAAGCAGTTGCTTTGACAAAGTCTCAACGAAGAAAATGTTTTGGGTGTGTTTTGTGTTTTATTGGCACTAGTTTTCACACTGGCCAGTCAATTTCATAATAATTTTTTTAGACTATAACTTATCACTAACTCAGGGGAGTACTGTGTAGTGTCTGTCTTAAGTAAATGTCTTGTTACTTTAGTAAAGTCGACTTTATTGACTTTACAAAGAGACGCTAATTGTATCTGAACGTCTGAGGTCCCTTCGACTTCATTGTCTTTACAAAGAGACGCTAAAATTGTATCTGAACGTCTGAGGTCCCTTCGGTGAGTACCGATTTACTCATTTTAAAAGGTTCATATTTATTCATGTTGACTTGTTATGTTTAAGTTTTCCGTTTCATGTCTGAAAAAGTTGGCAAAAAATGGGAAATATTCTTTATTAATAATTTTACGAAAAAAAATTATTCTTCATTAGAGGTTATGCATCACATAGAAATCATTAACAAATAATCTTATAAAATATTAAGTGGTAGATAGGAAAAATCAAAATTATTAATTAATACTGAAGAGAAAAGTGATTTTAAATTTAGATATGCAAGAAAATGTAATTTTAAAATGTTTGTAGCTATTAAAAATTATGTCCAAGTTTAGATTCATGGCCTTCTAATAATTAAATAATACATTTAAAGTAAAAAGTAGATAAAAAAATACTTTTGCATTTGTTGATTTTGTATATTGAATAAGGTAAATTAGAAATAAAATTAAAAATTAATGCACCTACTGATACATCATTAAAAGGCCATGAATCTAAATTTAAAAATAATTTTTAAATCCTACAACCAAATTAAAATAACATTTTATGCTGCACCTAAATTTAAAAGCACTTCACTTTTAAGCATAAATCAATATTTTTGATTTTCGGTGTATACCACTTAAACTTTTATAAATTTGATTATTGATTATTGATTTCTATGAAATGCAGAAATGTTTATGAAGAATAGTTTTTTTCAGAAATTAATAATAAAGAAATTTCCCATTTGTTGCCAACTTTTTCAGACATACTTTATACCTTACTATCAATTAAAACACTTCTTTCCTTACATGAAGTATAAAATATAATCATATTTAGCTATATGTATATATCTACATTAATTCATTTTAATTTTCACTTCACCATTTTATTATTTCACTTGCAATTTTTTTAACAAATCAAAAATTGTTTATGACTTTCAAAATTTGGATATATTTAATAAAGAATCGAGACAGAAAATATAATAATTAATTAATTCTAATACTCCATCAGTTTATATATTTTTTCCCTTAATTATCTAGATATTTATTTAAATTAAATATGTAATGTAAATGACAAATAAAATATAAAATTCGTTAAGCCGGCCCTTTTTACTATTTACCTGAAGAGGCAAATCCCTTTATGGCTTTGACTTTATCAGCGGGATACTTTTAAATTCTGCATAAGTCAGTTCTTATAATTGTGAATGAAGTATACATCGAGTTTGATTTGGAAGAAGTCATTTTAAAATTTATTCACCCTTTGTACACATTTCTAATTCAGTTGCTATATTCTGATCTAAGGATAACAATGTCTTCCACTAAATGAAAGTTTTTAAATTTGGAAAAAAAAATATCGGTGAAAGAAGCATCTGAAAAAAATAATTAGAGTATTTGAAATTGGCTAAAAAGTTTCAAATAGGAAAAACTCAAGTTGGTGACATTTTAAAGAAAAAGGCCGGTTTAAACAAGTGGTATAGTTAAAGTGAATGTTCAATAAAAACAGAGTATTAAAATTGAAGGTGTTGCTATCGATACTATAATGTACGATTGGTTTTGTATAGTGAGAAGTAATAACATTCCATTATGTCAAATTTATTTGGTGGCTATTTACCTACCCTGAGGGGAAATACAGAGTGATACACAATGGAATCAACAGCGACGCATCTGACATACTTACGTATTATTTTGCGCAAATTTAAATGGGAAAAAAAAACTTTGGTGATTGGAAAAAGTAAAAGTCCGACCGATACTACAACAAGTAGAGATATTATGACAGATTGACTTCGCAAATTTGACAGAAAAATACAACGTCAAAAAATAAAAATTCTCTTATTCCTGGACAATGCAACATTCCATCCAGATATTCAGTGATCTAACATATCGGAAATATTTTTACCACCTCATTGTCAACCGTTAGACCAAGGAATAATTAAAAACCTTAAATCCCTGTATAAAAAGTTTTGATGAGAAGAATTATATCATCTATAGAATGTTTTTTATCAACGGCTGTACTGGAGAAGTCCGTAACGATTGCTAACGCCTTAATTTGGATTGTGGCAGCATAGAGAGACGTTTTAACCAAAACAATTGAAAAGTGTTTCATTAGGTGCGGTTTTCTAAAATCGATAGTAATGGAGAAGAAATTATGTAAAATCTGGAACTACAAGACCTAGAAGATGATTTACCATTGGCAATCGTTGGTGAAAGTCATAGAGTTGAAAATTTTTTGAACTACCTAGAAATTAAAGCAGCCCTATTGACGGAAAATCCTGAAGTAAGCCAAGCTAGTTGTGTTAGTGTATTAAAAAAAAACAAACAGGTTTCCAATATTTCCGACGATGAGAGTGACAATAAACTAGAACTTACTACAACTGTAAGTAATTAAAACCATGCTTACCTAAAATTAAGAGACTTATATTTTATATCTAAAAGTGATGCAAGAGTAAGTCAAAAAATATCTGAAGTAAGATTCTAAATAATGTTGAGTCAGAAATTGTGGAAAATAATGTTAATTAATAAATAAATATATAATAAATTGTAAAACAAACTAAAATTGATGATTTTTTTAGAAGTACTACTACATTTTTTACATTAGTATTTTATTTGTTTTATTTGTGTATTAATGCTTATGTAAATATGGACGAAAATGTATAATTAAAGATTAAGCAAATCGAAACCTCTTTTTGATTTCAATTGATTAAGCGATAACGGACCCCGTTGGTGTCCGTTATGGAGAAGTTTCTATCTTCGTTTCACTATCTCTAATATCAACTTGATCGTATAAATTTATTTGTTTGACCGTTGTTGTTGCTGTTTCCGAGTACCGTCTTCATTTAATAATGGTTGGTAACAATTAAATTTTAGTAACTAAATATATGTTTATTTTAATATTTGAGAAAATGAAATGAAATTAAAATAGAATGGGCCGTTGGTGCGCCAATATAGCAAACAATAAAATGTACTTTGATGCACCAACGTAAAAAAATATGTGAATGTAATAAAATAGACCAAGTGACATTTAAGGAAGGATTCTTCTAATTTGCATGCCATTGAAAGACGTAAAGAAGAATGAATGTCGAAGGAAGATAGGAAACAGCTAAATGGATGGTGTATAATGAAATTAGAAAATTGCACTAAATAATGTTTCGGCGCCAGGAAAGTATCAACCAGTTGCTATCAACAAGTCCTCACAGACACTTTGTCTAAGGACTAGCAACCTCAGTGAAGTCTTATGTTGCTGCCATGTAATCAATTTCTATTGTAAGTTAAATATCCTAATTTTTAATTATCAAAAATGTAACTCAAAGTTTTTCATATAATATTTAAAGGGTTTTTACCCATTTATTTAGTAGCTTATACAAGCAGAACTACTAAAACTAATGGACGACGAATCAATAGCAATAATCGCAAAGATATTCAACAACATATACAACTCTAGAGAAATACCAACAGAATAGCTGAAATCTGAGTTTATTGCACTTCCAAAAAAAAAACAGGATACAAAAAATACGAAGATGACCGCACTATAAACCTCATGAGTCATCTCCTAAAATTGTTCCTAAAGATAATTCATAAGAGAATCTACAAGCTGTGTGAAAGTTAAATTTCCCCCAACCAGTTCGGGTTCACAAATGCTGTTAGTACTAGAGAGGCTTTGTTCTCAGTACAAGTCTTATTCCAGAGATGCAGAGACATCAATTGCCACGTAAATGCATGTCTGGTTGATGACGAGAAAGCGTTTGATCAAGTACAGCACACCAAGATGATGCAAATACTAAAAGAAACAGGAATTAATAACCAAGATCTGAAAATAATTAGAAATCTTTACTGGAATCAGACAGAAAATCTCAAAGTTGACGGTGAACACACTGACTATGTGAAATTCATGCGTGGAATGAGGCAAGGCTGTATTTTATCTCCTCTAATCTTCAATCTATACTCTGAAAAAATATTTATGGAAGCTTTGCACGAAACTGAAAAAGGTATTCTATTAAATAGTTACCGGCTAAACAACATTAAATATGCAGATGACACCATAGTATTTGCGGACAACTTAGAAGACCTACAAGTTCTTATGAACAAAATCACGTATTACAGTCAAGAATATGGACTCAATATAAACGTTAAGAAGACAAAGCTTATGATAATTAGCAAAAAAAGGATAACAGAAGGTCAACTCTACGTCAACCAATCCCCTGTAGAAAGAGTGACGCACTAGAACTACCTCGGCACCATAATAAATGAAGAATGGACCAACAACCAGGAGATTAGAGCACGCATCGGAAAAGCTAAATCGGGGCCTTCTTCAAGAGTCACAACCTCTCTCTTGATACAAAAGTAAGACTGGTGCGATGCTACGTCTTCTCTGTCCTTTTTATGGTGTTGAATCATGGACCTTAAACGAAGATATGTGCAGAAAACTGGAAGCATTTAAGATGTGGCTATATCGGAGAATGCTTAAGATCCCGTGGACTAACCGAGTCACAAATCCGGAGGTCCGGACAAGAATGAATAAGAACCGAGAGGTACTGACCACCATCAAATCTCGAATGTTACAGTTCTTTGGACATATTATGCGAAATTAATCCAGATATGCTCTCCTTCAAGCCATCCTGCAAGGAAAAATATTCGGAAAAAGAGGTCCAGGAAGAAGAAGAACATCTTGGTTAAAGAACCTCAGAATCTGGTTCAATACAACATCTGTGCAGCTTTTCCGCGCTGCTGAAGATAAGATACAGATTGCCATAAACATTCGTAACGGATATGCACATCAAGAAGAAGACATTTAGTAGCTTTAAACATGTACATCTAGATAGCACTAATGATGGAACAGTTATTCCGAAAACGTTCTGTGATGTAGCCCGATAGGGTTTTTATTATTATACCTTTTATAAAGGAATTTTTAAATAAATTTGTTCTGATACATGGTATACAACCAACTAAGGAAATTTAATTTCCTTGTTGATTTTTTTATGATTTCCTTATTAAAGTTGTATAATTGCTTGTTATTAAATCATCTGTTATTCCTCCTGTAATTCCTTATCCGGTTTTGTCTTTATTCGTGCAGACGTATTTTCCTTAAACTTCCCATAATCCTATATTATTGACATATTATTATAATTCAATACACGTAATTCCCAGATTGATGATAAATTCTCACTTACTGGGTAAGTATAATTTATATTATAAAGAACTACATATACATATATTAAACATACATAATTAATAAAAGCTGTTATTCGTTTAAATTGAACGGGAATAAACATTTTTTCCCTCCTGGATACCTTTTAAGTAAATATAAAAATAATTCAATAAATCAATAAGTTAAAGTAACTTTAATGGATTTCAATTTTACTTATCATTACTGGTTATGGTTATGGGTAATGCATTAGTGGATTAGGAAATAAACTTCACGAGACATGTAAGAAAAAATTGGTAAAGTTTATAAATATATATATTTTATATATATGTATATATATATATATATATATATATATATATATATATATATATATATATATATATATATATATATATGAATATGTATGTATATATAGAGAAAAGAAATTTAATCTTTGCAGATAAGTTAAATAGTAAACTCTTAAATATTGGGGAAATCTGCAAGAAAGACTCTAATGAGTATCAATTGTTTCGCCGAACGTTTTCGCCAAAGAGAATTAATTTGGCTTCTTCAGGGCTGAAAGAGAATAAATTATAATTAGCTACCATATATTATCTATTAAAACATTATTGATCTTACCGTAACTTAGAATTGTAGAGTTAGAATATTAAAAAACTTTGCTAGTAAGATAGTGGTGTTTTTTGTTACTATGTGCAAAAAAAGTTTTTTTAAGGTTTGAAATTTATGGTAGCTTTGAACTTAACACGCAAAGGTATACCCAAGGTTAATCGAAAAACCCAATGTAACTACTTTTAAAAGGAGGTAATTCTTTGAATTGTCGGCAATAACTAAATTTTTGATTTTTAGAAAGTTTAAAAGTGAGGTTCTGTTTTAGCCAGAACGCAAGCGCTGACAAATTCAGTAGTTCTTATGAATCTTTATGTCGTTAAGGTTCATTGGTAATTTTGTTATTTTGTTGTTTACAAAGTATTTTGACATTAGCAAAATCGATACTGTGTTTTGTTTAGTTGAGATGGCATGTTGTGCAAGAGTACAAGAAGGTTTAGTAATTCTAATGTCGCTTTTATGGGACGTTAGTCGACCTTAAAGAAAGCAACTGGTCTGGCTGATGTAGCAGGAGTTATCTACACAGGATATATGGTAAACGAGATTCATTATTCCATCTTCGCTTGTCCATTGCTGGACATAGATCTCCCTCATGATTTTCCATCTGTTTTTATCTTATGCCTCTTGCATCCAATTCCTATGGAAACGTTTAGATCATCAGTCCAACGTGTTGGTGGACGACCTCTGCTTCGATATGCATCATCTCTTGGTCTCCATTCCAGTATCCGCTTTGTCCATTTGTTATTTTTCATGCGAGCCACGTGACTTGCCCAGCTCCACTTTACCGTTTCTATTCTCTCTACAGCATCAGCCACTCCTGATCTTCATCATAGCTGGCGGTTTGGGATACTATGTCATAGTGAAACGCCCAACAAAGCACGCTCCATCGCTCTTTGAACCACACGTATCTTTTTCACTATTCTCCTTGTCGTAGTCAACGTTCCGCTTCGTAAGTCACACTGGTAAAACACACTGATTAAAGGTTTTTCTTTTAAGATATATTGATATATCGGACGATTGGAAAATGTAGTTAAAACTTGCCGAAGACTGCCCAAGTCAGTCTTATACGACAGAGAAGCTCAACTGTTTGGTTATCTTTTCCTATGCGTATTTTGGGACCTAAGTATTTATAGGCCATTACCTGGTCTATGGATCTTGTTCCTACGTATATACAGGGTGTTTCAAAAAAAGGTAACCCCGTCTCTAGGTTGAGTAAAAAACTGAAAAATAATTGGGGTTTGCTTAGTAAAAAATTTTTGTAACGCCATCCGTTTTCAAGATACAGGGCGTTGAAGAAAAAAAAATTTACGCATTTTTTACGATTTTGCCGAAACTACTGGCAACATTGTAATGAAATTTTATACCAATATGTTTTGGAAGCTGATACATCCTATGAATTTGTTTTTATATCTAATTCTCATAGAGGACGCTAGTTACACGGATCGTACTAAGTATTAGTCAATATAACTTTTTTAATAGTATAATTATTAATCAAAATTTCAAGTAAACTTAAACATCATTCAATTTTACACGAAAAAGGTACTCTTGGTAAAACTCTATACTGTGTACGGTTTTCGGAATATTTTGATTTGAAAAGTATGAAGTAATAATTGATGCTGGTAGTAATGATAAAGTTCTAATAGGTATACCAACCAAATAAAATAAATTCTGGTAGACCAAGAACAACAAGAACAATTAATAAAAAAAATAATATTTTAAATTTACTTGATCAAGATTCAACATTTAGCGTAAGGAATATAGCAAGACAAACAAATACTTCTTCTTCAAGTACTTGGCGGATACTGAAAGAATAGCAATTACATCCTCATCATTACAGACAAGTCCAAGAGCTCTTGCCAGATGATCTACCGATTAGAGTGGATTTTTGTGAAACATTGCAACAAAGGACAGCCCACAATCCAATTTTTTTAAAATACATTCTTTTTACGGACGAGGCCACATTTACGCGACAAGGTATGTTTAACTCCCATAATGCACACTACTGGTGTGATGAGAATCCACGAGTCAAAAGGGTATGCAGTCAAAAGGGTATAATGTTTGGGCAGCAACTTTAGGTAACAAATTAATAGGTTATCATATTCTACCTGGAAATTTAAATGATGATATGTATCTTGATTTTTTAAACAATTCCTTATTAGAGATATTAGAAGATTTAATCTTTATTTTTTATGCACGATGGAACTCCACCACACTTTGATAGAAGGTGTCGTAATTGGTTGAGTAATCATTTTCCGAATCGATGGATTGGTAGAGGTGCAGAAGCTCCGATTCATTGGCCTCCTCGGTCATGCGATTTTAACCCTTTGGACTACGCAGTTTAGTCGTATATTAAGGAAAAAGTCTATGCTACAGAGGTAAATTCACGCCAAGAATAAGGAAGAAAGAATTCAACGTCAATTTAATGACATCATAGCTGATCCCTTATCGTTTAGAAGGTTAATGGAATCTTTAGAAAAAAGAATAGACTTGTGTATTCGCGAAAACGGAGGGCATTTTGAACATTTTATACCAGCATCAATTATTACTTCATAATTTTCAAATCAAAATATTTTTAAAACGGTACACAGTATCGAGTTTTACCAAGAGTACCTTTTTCGTGTAAAATAGAATGATGTTTAAGTTTACTTGAAATTTTGATTAATAATTATACTCTTAAAAAAGTTATGTTGACTAATACTTAGTACGATCCGTGTAACTAGCGCCCTCTATGAGAATCAGATATAAAAACAAATTCATGGGATTTATCAGCTTCCAAAACATATTTGTATAAAATTTCATTACAATGTTGCCAGTAGTTTCGGCAAAATCGTAAAAAATGCGTAATTTTTTTTTCTTTAACGCCCTGTATTTTGAAAACGGATGGCGTTACAAAAATTTTTTACTAAGCAAACCCCAATTATTTTTCAGTTTTTTACCTAACCTAGAGAGAGCTACCTTTTTTTGAAACACCCTGTATTTTTGCTTACTACAAAATTTTTCATCATCTGGGTTTTAGATATTTTTATTTTTAATCTTCCTTCCAACGAGAAAAGGTAGAGCTGATTTAAAAGTTGTTTGACCTCATTTATCCTATCAGTTATTAGCATAATATAATCTACAAACAGGCACAAACATCTTAGCAGAAACCTAAGGTGGCTAGACGACATTAGTTTGTTCGAAAGGGGAAAATGGAGTATATATATATATATATATATATATATATATATATATATATATATATATATAGGGAGAGAGAGAAAGAGAGAGAGCGAAAAGAGGGGTGGGAAAGAGTGGTATTCCTTTCGAGAAGGTCATTGATCAATGTGTGCTTCCGATTCTAGCGTATGGAGCAAAAACACTGACCCTTACGTGGCACACATAGCAATGGAGAGGTCAATGTTGAATTTATCCCTCAGAGTTTCAAATTAAATAGTTAAAAGAATTACAAAGCTAAAATGAAACTGGGTAAACATGTTGCTAGAGTCACAGATAAAAAATGGACCAAGGAAGTTTTAGAATGAAGACCTAGAGAATATCGTAATCGAGGATGTTCTCCAACAAGATGTTCGTACATCAAGCGCATCCAGCACAATTGAATTTAAGGTGCTTAAGAACGGAAACTAGGAAACAATTTATGGGGAGCCTATGTTCAGAAGTGGACTTAAAACGGCTACTGATGATGAGTCCTTCACAAAGTGTGCGTTTTGAGCCGGTTGTCGTGATGGAGAATCCAGGAGTTCTCTTTCCGCATTTCGGGTCTCTTTTTGCGAATTTTTTCTTGGAGTCTTTGTAAAACCTCTAACTAGTAATATCGATTAACTGTCTAACCTTGTGGTACCTGTTTCTTATAAATGAAGCAACCAACATTGCCTTCAATTTGGACTTGCTCATCTCGCTTTTTGGGCTCGCGGAGAGTTTTGAGTATTCCACTACATGGAATGCCGATTAATTTTAGAATCATATTGAATAATCAATATTTTCCTTATATGAGACCTTAGCCAGAAGGTTACACGAACTTTAACTTTTTTGTAAGTTATGATCCTTGGTAAGTATTCTGAGTCCTTTTAGATGCATTCAAGGGTATCAGGACAAATGTCTTTACGATGCATCTTCAGTTTCGACGTGAGTAGTCTAGGCACAAGCTGGGTCGACGAGTTTTTTAAACCATTATGGTCACTTTTTGAACGTTTAAGTAACTTTTTGAAGTCAGAGGTAGTCCGAGGCATTCGTCATTTTCAACATTTCCATTCACCTCCTTAAAACGTTTTTACCACTCAAAACTCAGGTACAGAACAAGTAATCATCTCTGTGACCTTTGTAAAATCTCATACCTTTCCTCGAAGCAAACTTCCTGAGTTTTAAGAAAAATTCTAATATCCTTCGAGACCATCTGCCTTGTGTCTTCATAAACCATGTTTATTTTTATGAACGAGAGAGTAATTAGCATAATTTTAACTGGTACCTCCGACCACTCCATGGGCGTGCTCAAGATTAATTGAAAAATTACTTTGAATAATTGTAAAAAATAAATGAATTATTTCAGTGTTATAAAGTGTTATGTGTATGTAAACAAAAGTGACCTCTTTTATCACACACTATATTAGAACTGACTAGCCTACATTAAAAAGGGTTTTAAAAAATTCACATTTTTTTTAATTTTTAAAAATTACAAAAGAGAAAAAGAGTTTTTAAAACCGTCTAAGGTATGTTAAATAGATGAATAAAAATATTAATATAAAACTTACAGCTACTTGTTACAAATCCAAATCAGATTCAGAAGATGAACTTTCAGAACCAAGATTTATAATAACTGGCTCGATCATTTTATCAGTAATATTGTCCAGCTTCCACATTTTTTCCTCTTCTTTAATAGTGTGATTTACTGCCTTTTCCCAGTTTTCAAGTTTTACATTATTTACGGCCTCCAAAAACAACTGTTTAACATCATGAATTTTAAAAGTGGTATTTTTTCTTGAAACTTCACTCTTTATCTGTGCCCATACCAGTTCAATCGGGTTTAATTCACAATGATATGGTGGGGATCTAAGTACTGTCATTCCACGATTTTTGGCAATTTCATCAATTTCGTATTTTTTAAATTTTTCTTTATGAAGGGCACACAACGAATAAAGTTCCTTTCTTATAGATCCGAGATGGTACGTAATATTTTTTGAACTCAGCCAATTCTGCAAGTCTTTTTTTAACCACTTGGTTGTGGGCAGTCCTTCTATAAGTCTGGAGTGATAACTTGCATTATCCATTACTATTACACAGTGCTTAGGAAGAAGATGTATCATTTGTTCGAACCATTCTTGAAAGACATCAGCGTTCATGTCTTCATGGTAGTCACCGGTACGAGTTGATTGAAAAGTTAATAAACCACCTTCAACAAAACCGTCTGAACTGCCAATGTGTACTATTATCAGTCTGCGTCCCTTTCCTGATGGTGGATTTAAACCAGTAGATAAGTTATTTACAAAAGCGTGCCTTTGACTTGTAACAGTTTCATCCTGCCAAAATTTATTTGGTGTATGACCCTCGTTGATCCATGTTTCATCAAGATAAAATATTTTTCTTTTTTGGTTTCTCATTTCCTTTATGGTTCTTAGAAAATGTCTTCTCCATATGACAATATCGCTTCTTTCTAATAAAATAGACTTTCTGGGATTCTTTTTCCAGCGGAAGCCTATTTCTTTTAAAAGTTTCCATAACGTACTTCGACTCATTTCTGGGTAATCCTTATCATCTCGAACTGAGACAAGAACTTTATCCAATGTTGGAAATTCTTGTCTAAAGAAGAATTCATGCACTTTCCGTCGAAGTCCTTCTTTAAAATGATATTCTATTTGAAATTTTGGTTTCCCTGGAGCATTACGTGGCATTTGAAAACTACCACATTTCTCTTCTTTAATAACTCTGTAAATCGTAGATTTCCCAACACCAAGTGTACTGCTAACTAACTCAACGGTCTCATCAACACTTTCGCATAAACGTTTGTCTGTAAATGATTTAAAACAATTAAATATTAATGTTTTTTCATTAACTGTTAAAGGACCAATTTTTCGGCGTTTACACGGCACTTTCAAATTTTCCATAACACTAGTATACACAATAAACTGCACCTTGCAACTGAAGTACCTACTTTTAGTGAACTGTTAAGAATTTTGAATACGCCACTTGGACCTTCCTACAAAATGGAAAAACCCACTATCACATTTTCTGTGGAATAAGTTTAGAAGGTAATTATCTAGTCAATTACTGTCGTAGATTCCTGGAATTAAAGAATTAAATGTTTGATTGTTGAAACCCTTACTTCGTGGAATGCACTCATTTCAGATAAAATAAAACGTTTTAGAGAATTAGAGAATTAAACTTTATTTTGCAAATAGGTAGGTACTTATTAAACTTTTATTGGTTATATATAACCAATAAAATAAACATCTTACATTTCTTGCAAATTCATTAGTACCTGTTAACCTCCATCACTCCGACACTGGCAACCTTATTTAGGGATTACTAACCCTCACAACTATTGTATTCTATTCTGCTCCAACCTTTATACCTGGTGGTCATAGTCAATTTAAAATTGTTTTCCTATATACTTCTGTAAACTTGTTGACAAATATCTGTTTTTCATTGAGTCACCCGTATCAACAGTTTAGGGATTTGCATACATAATTTATTGTTTTATTACTCTCTCATACATAAAAATACACTATAGTTGTCGCTTATGTTGATCTATCTAGTTTCATTTCATTGCGTATTTGTTATCGCAGCTTCGTATTGAATAGTTTATCTTCGTGATCAAAAGTTTGTTTATATTATCTTCAGTAACTTTGAAATAAACAGCAATTTATCAAAAAAAAATATTGTTAAATAAGTATTTAAAATACACCAGTTCTTACAAGAATTAATGATTTTTGTGTATACATTGGTAATTTCTAGATAATCTTCCAAGCAATATTCCTTAAATCCAATTTTGTCAGAGTTTATAATAATAATTTTTGATAAAGAATTAAAGTAAAAGTCAGAGGTAGAATCAATAAATACCTAATAAATTATTCAAAACTTTAATTTTCCGCGCTTCCATACATAAATCAGTCTACAGACAATATATTAGAGCCTAAAGGCGGGAAAATTCTTTACAACTTTATGTTTAACGAAACATAAAGACAGAAAAATTTAGCTTGACCAAATTATTAGACCTAAAAACAGTTAACTCAATGAAGTGAGGCAATTGGGTGATACTTGTTACTTATCAATATGCAATCAGTCAGAAACTTACGAAGTTTCAAGAAATCATTTCAGACTTGTTTTACTCTGCTCTTTATTTGTCTCAGGGTCCCAACTATTTAGCGAACAACTCAAATATGTAATCTTTGCGGGATTAATTCCTAGATATTTGAATGCTAATATTATGTCTTATAGTATTGTTGTTGACTAGAGCATAACACCAAAAGTATCATATTTAATGATGCTTACAACAGAACTTGCACTATAAATGAGGAAATCAATAGAGCTGGGCGTAACTGGGTTAATTAAAATTGTTTATACAATATAAAAAAAATTAAAATCCTTTACTGCAGTCTACAAAGACAAAGGACTTTTTGATTATAAAATAGCGTCTATATCCATTAGTTAGCACCTAAATGACAAAGGTTTAAAATTTTCACAACAATTAGTAGAAAATGTTTGCTTTTCATTATAAAATTGCATTTAATTTGATTCTTCGTTGCGTTTATGCATATCTCGGAAAATACTTTATAAATTTAGCATTCATTCAACATTTTGTAGTAAAAATTCAAACAATGGCGTAATAAAATACAGAGTTAAAAATCATAATTAATTTTCATTAAACCATTCATTTCATCAAAGAGATATTTTAATTAAGGTTTATCTCAAAAATCAAATTCGCCTTGTGCCTTTTATTCACTGAGAACGGTATATATCAAAAGTTTTGCACTCCTGTTCCCTTCTAAGGCTTAGACTGTCATATTCAACGTTTATCGAACGTTTTAAATATGAATTAATTTTTTTATTAACTTTTGTATACCGTCTTTTATAGATCATTATTTACGATATATTTTTTATTCCACAAAAATAAAGCCACATCATCCATTTAGGCTATTAACAACAAGGGAGTACATTTTAACAATGCATACAATAATTTTAAAACGTTTAACTAAATGCCTTTATTTAAAATAGATTTAAAATTTATGGATAACCTATTTTGTAGACAAAATACTAAATACTTCGAATAATTACAGCCTAAGTGTTTCATCATTAGATCGATATTGCATACATTGCAGACGGCTTTGTCTTCTTTAGTTATTAGAAATTTATGATTAATTGATTTTAATTTAGGTCTTCCCTCTTATTGGTTATTTGACGTCATCATTCGACACAGCGTTTAATTTCGCGGAGTTTGGAATCGGATAGTTCTCACTTGCTTTGCTGCTCACTTAACACTTTAGATTTTATGTAAAGTCATTAAGCACTACCTTTGACACATGTACCGCACTTTCACTTGTAGAAGCTTGCCAAACCAAGAAATCTGCTTCTTCATTACCCACGATGCCAATAGAGGATGAGACCCACATGAACTTAATTTCTAAATTTAATTTATTGATTTTAGTTTTGTTTTAATGAGGTTGATTAATAGATGCCTAGTGTACATTTGTTTACTGAAATGGATTGAACTGATTAAATCAGTTATAATCGTTTTCATCGTTCTTGGCGTGTGCGTGTAAAAACACTTGCAATAAGTTGTTTCATCTGTCTTTCCTTGTCTAAGCTCGATTCGTTTACCTCCTCCAGTGGCGGAGCAAAATGTAGAATGTCAAACGAAATAATAGTTATAAAAGAAAATTATAAATTATTTTTCATTAAATTTCTAATAACGGAATATACGTATAAATTGCGAAGAAGTATTTTTCTAGCTTACAGTACAATAGGACAGGATATAACGAAAAGTACATTTTAAAAGGATTTTGAAATATACCCAAAAAAGTGTTAATTATTTAACCTACTTTAATTAAAAAATGGTACAGATTTTTTAAGTTTTAAGCACTGTAGCGAATTCTGAACTGTTACAACGTACTGACCTTGATTAATTAGCTAATCAGTCAGCGTCTTCACTGGAACTGTCTTAATCATTGGAATCTTCCGCCAAATCGATGATAATCCTACTCATTTTAATCATATGTGACCATTTTTGCCCAGTCGTCCTGAATTAATTTTTCAGTATGGTTAACACAACTCGCCCACACTGCAGGTGTTGCCTCAGCTAATGCATCGCCCCAAACTTTTTTCACTGTTTCATCTCCACGTCCATGTTCTCCAATATGACGATCATAGTATTGTTTAGAAATGCCCCAGACCAACTCAATCGGATTATATTGACAGTGATATGGAGGCAATCTCAAAACCTGATGCCCATGTTCTTGGAGTAGCTCGTCTATAACGTACCTGGTATTTTGTGGTTTATTCTGGCGACAAAGATTCAATAGCTCTGACTTGCCCGAATCGTAGTCAAAAATTATTTTTTTCGCTCGTAACCATTCTTGTAAGTCCGATTTTTTCCAACTGGCATTCGGTAACTTTTCTATTAAAGAGCTATGGTATGAGGCATTATCCATAATAATTAGAGATGGTTCCTCCAACATTGGTATCAGCTTTTCGGAGACCCACTTTTTAAAAGACTCTTTATCCATAGAATCATGATAGTCTGCACTCTTCGATTTCGTAGAAAACAGTAATCCAGCATCTTTAACAAATCCTTGCCTACTTCCGGCATGTAAAACAACAAAGCGTTTACCTGTATTTTCGTGTCCTTTTCTGATGCTTTTCACACAGTCATTTTGCCAAGTACGTTTATATGCCCCTTTTAGGAATATCCATGTTTCATCTAAAAAAACGAACTGAAGTGGGCTTGGACTTAAAAAATTTCTCATATAATGCCTCAAAAAATACAGTCGTTTGGAGACAATACATGGTTTCTCACATAGCACTCGTCTACTATTTTCTAGTTTGTATGAAAATCCACAATTTTTCATAAGACGCCACAAACTTGTATCAGAACCGTCATAGAGATACTTGTTTCTTAATTGTGTACTTAGAACTTTAATTGTAACGTGCTCTCCTTTTGCTTTCATGCCATACAGTTCATTTCTAATCTCTCCTTTTATAGTATCGCTGACATCATTAGTCTTTTTTTTTGTACATTACGTGACTCTCCTGGTGTAGTAAGAGCTGCCCCTGTCTTGTATTCACTCTTTATTCTTGTCACTGTGCGAAGACTGATTTTCAAAGCGTCCGCTACTCGTTCATGTACCGATGATAACGAAAGCAAATGTCCGTTGTTTTCTTTTTCTTTTTTAAAATACTCCAATAAATGAACTACATATTGTCGCATTTCTCCTGTTATCGTTTTTCCCGGCATTTTTTTTATTAAATAGAACAATTAGTTATTCACAACAAAAAATAATAAGTAAAATTTCAACAATGACTGACTAAAATCGACTAAAACAACATAAAATATCAATGGTAATTGCTACAATTATAAACCTATTAGCCAGCTCATTCAGGAACAATGCCACAAGTCATTATTGCAATGGGTATCGGAAGACACAGAGTTAATTTATAATAAACTGGAATTTTTAAGGTGTCGAGAGTATTATTTTATGTAATGGAATTCCACACAGTAAGAGCTCAAACTATTAATTAATTAAAAACTGTTTACTTATAAAAACTATTTCATCAGCTACTTCAAACCTGCACAGATCAGGGTAACATGTTATAATAAAAAAAAAACAAGTCACTGCCAGCTATCTGTATTCGTAAAGAGGCCGAACTTATCACCGACACCGTATCGGCCAAACGCATCGGTGTTTTTGCTACAATAGTGGGAGACGTGAGTGGTCTCTTCATTCCCTTCTCATCGCACTTTACCATGACGAACGTGACTCTCACAATTGAATTACGCATCTGTCTATCAGAGAGAGACGAATATTAAAAATTCCGTAGTAGCTTATTTCAGGCACACGCCAAGAACGACGAAAACGAGTATATTACTCTATGAAGTAATTTTTTCTGGGGACTGTATACACTACTGCCCAAAATTAACCCTTTCAGCCCTGAATTGTGTTTTTTTCAAAGGTAAAATTTTTCTGTCGATATTTTCTTTAACTGGACACCTAAATAATACTGAAAATATATTTTTTTTAATTTTTGACCCCCCACTTTTCATTTTACAAATTGGTGGCAACTGCCACCAAAAGTTTATTAAGGAATAAATAAACATAACATTATGTATAATATTTTATTACAGAAAAAGCATGTATAAAAATATATTATGTTTTATTGACGTCTTTATGATAACTTTTGAAACAATTTCTGTCTTTCAACAAGCACAAAAAGACGTTACACTTTTCACACATCGTGCGTGATCTTTTGCTGCAACCTTGAAAACCGCAACGCTGTTCGTGACCTTTTGTAGGAATTGGCCAGTGAGAAATTTCATCATATCTCACTTCGCTTACAGGTTGTTGCTGTTTCATTCGTTTGGAAGGTTCATCTTTTACAAACGTAAAAGCGGAACTTTTAGGGGAATCTCTAGGGGAACTTCTAGGTGACTCATTTAAAGGACGACCTCTTTTCGGTGTTCTCAGTGGAGCCTTAGAGCAAGCTGAAGCTTCTGCAACGTAAAACGTGAATTCCAATAAATCTATTTTCTTATTTTTAGATTTATTTTGATTGTCATGACGATACTTCAACCATGAGTTGCACACTGCCACATTAAAATAGTGAAATATTACCCGTAGAGTCCACTTCTTCCTTCTAATAAACGTTCTATAAATTGATACAAAGAAATCATTTTTATCCACGCCGCCCATACTTTGATTGTAAAGTTTAATTACTGCTGGACGTTCAACTTGTACATATGTTTTTGTTTTTTTATCCCAACGTTTGGCAGTATCAGTAGGCTCTAAGCCTATAAAATTTGAGGCCATATTTAGGACCTTGTTATCGAACCATCTAACTGCAACAGTATTTTGATCGTAAGTAATTTTCGAGTCTGAACTTCCTCTGTAACCTCGGAAACCTTTTTTGGATGGTGCTAGAAAGGTCACCAATGGAGACACTGCAGCCAGATGGTTGGTGGAGAGCGAGTCGTGGGTTCGAAACTAGCTTTTGGAACCGGGAATGGGTCCAACGGACGAAATAAGTAAAGATAGGATAAGAGATATTGGAAAAGATACAGAAATAAACAAAAAGATAGATGGGTAAAATTACCAAAGATAAGATAAGATAGGGAACAGGGCGCCACTTAATTTTTTGGGGTTTAAGGAGAAAATTAAGAAACCTTAGAAAAGAGAAGAAATAAAGAAAGATATTTTGGTTCTTGACTACCAAATAGAGACCAAATATAAGGAAAGATCTCAACAGTTAACTATTAAATAAATTTGGTCAACACACTATATAAACAAATAATAAACATATTAGGTGGACTCAGTCCATCTACTTACCTACGAAACTTAATCGGCCTGATCTTTCTACTGGTCAAAGGTATAATAATACTTAAAGGTAAAAAGTAAATATTCAGAGTTATGGTTATATCAGGAAACTTTGTTAGGAGTCGACAAATAAAATACATACATAAAACAAAAACAATATATTCAACAACATAATGATGTCGGTAGCTGAATGTGAAGTAATAAAAATACACCATCAACTATGAAATGGTGGTGTACACATAAAAATAAGCAGTAATGTGAATAGTAAGTACCTCTACAAATACAACAATATAATAATGCACAGGTTCAATTACCAGCGAAAAGAGCCTGATAGTGAGTAAGAAAAGAATTAAACCAAGGTTGATTAAATCAGGTCTCTCTTTGCTGTTTAATGGCATATCTCGAGACACTGGGTTAAAATTGCATAACAATTATAGCAAATAACAAAAATTAATCAAATCTAAAATTACCAGAATACAAAAAGGTTACCGAAATAAAAATTTAACCAAACCCCACTTGATTAAGTTGATTAATTATCTCGCACTGTTATTTATTGATTGAGAATTAAATGTTCGTAATTATATTTATTGAAATTTCTTACTAGCTGATGGAAACTTCGTAAGAAAATATTGAATGTAAAAAATCAGTAGTTACTCTCAACTACAGGTGAAGACTTAGATTCGCCCAGATGATTAAAAAAATATGATAGAATACCATATTATTCGCCCAGATAAGTGGATACACTAAGATTATGGTAACTTACAGTAATTCCTGATGACTGCTGCACTATTTCACTGAAGTTAATTTAATTTACTATAATACTTTACTTGTATCAAGCACTGAAGTTAAATTAAAATTTAAGGTACTCTATACCAATATTTAATCTAATATGATATTAGATCAAAAAAACTCAAATATACAAGTGTATACACACTTAGAAAGAAAATGCACAGATAAAGTGACACAGAGACGATAATGAGCAAAGTGCCTTTACTCGACGAATGCCCACCGGGAAGTAAGTTGGTTCCTCTAAAATTTTACCAAACTACCCAAGAAAAGGGTGGGGAAAATGACAGTCAGCCTGTATCTATTTCTAAGAAGACAAAAAGATTCCAACGACATCGAAACTAACGGTACCCTTCTAGCTAGGAACGTGATGAAATATAAAATCCTTTGCATTAGGTTATTATAGAAAAACATTTCTACGTGGCCCGACGATATTTAACAAATTTAACAAAAAGGGATTAGAAATAATTTAATATATTAATTATAAAAAAAAATGTTACACCTCTTCCTGATAGTTTCAGTTCTTTTTCGGAATGAAGTGTATAGTTTTCCATGCGATTTTGTCTAATAGTTCCAGCAGCAAATATTCCTCTCTTGTGAAGTAATTTTAGTAACTCCATTGAAATAAAATAATTATCAAAGCAGAGCTTATAGCCCGAATTATCTGGCAATCTTTGTGATAAATACAGAACAAGTGAAGTTGTAGCATTGTGGTTCATATCTACAGACATAGGTAATGTAGTTGTAATGTAATGTAGTAAAATTAAAGACTTTTATGCCCCAAGGATTTGGTTTGCCTCTAATATACTGTTTTAGAGAAAATTGCTCCTTGAATGGTATAATTGTCTCATTTATGCAGTTATTTTCTTCAAGCATTATTTTTTGGCAACGTTTTTCAAAGCTGGTAATTATTTTCCTCACTTTCCAAAGTTTATTATTGGTATTCTTATCGGTGTTGAAATTTGAGATATGTAAATGATTACGTAAACTTTTAAATCGGTTTTGGGACATACGGATATCTTTAATCAAACAGAATTGTGTACGGGGAGCCCAATTAAGTCTTAGCCTCGAAAAATTAATAATTCCCATTACAATGTGCAGGGCAACCAGGCGGCGTATCTCATTTTCCTCAGTACTGAGACTTTTACCATTCTTATAAATAGAATAAGAATTTAGTTTTTCAGATAACTCCTTGAATATTTCGGGTGGAATCAAAGGGTGAATGGTCTTCTGAACTTTCACTTTTATCATAACTAAAATTACTTTCACTTGATCGATCCAAAATACCATTTGGAGGTACAACTTTTCCAGTCTTCCAGATAGTTTTTTGTTTTTCCACTTTTTTAGTCTTTTGAGGAATTTCTTCTTTTGCTAATGCTACTTCATCCTTATCTGATGTTGACATATCAGCCTTTTCCTAATCTGGATCTCTAAGGGCAGCTGATGCTTCTTCTGCTTGGACAAGGGTCACATCAACTTCAGTTTTCTTTTTCCCGTAAAATACAATTGTAGGAACCTCAACTAAAAAGAATTTATTGTTTAAAATCTTTTCATAATTTCTAATCTATTTAATCCACTTTTGTAACCATTAACACCTACTGGTGGCATTTACGTACGTCTTTTATACATACCAAATATTAGAAAATGCAGAAACAATTACAGTTTATTCTTAAATGAACTTTTCATAATGTTAGTTAGTAATACCGACAGCTACATGAAGTTTTTTTCAACACAATAACAATATTAGAACAAAAAACAAATAATTACAAATAATTAAATAAGTTAAAAAGGATCACATTAACGAGCCATTACTTCAAGTAGAGCCACAAAACCTGTTTACATTCTAAATGACTCAAATACATATAAATCATCAATATAAATGTTCAAAAGACCAAATATATGTCTTGCACTGGGTCAAGCAACCCGACACCTACACGAATAACGATTGATGACCTAGAACTGGAAGGTGTTGACACCTTCATATACTTAGGGTCGCTGCTAACCAAAGATAACAACGTCAGTGAAGAAATCAGGAGAAGAATAGTGCTCGCCAATAAGTGTTACTATGGCTTAAGAAGACAGATGGCCTCAAAAATGCCTAGAAAAATTAAACTGACTGTATACAAAACACTAATAAGACCAATGCTAACATATGGTTCAGAAACTTGGACACTAACACAGAATGACCAAGAATTGCTCAAACGTTTTGAGCGAAAAATACCAAGACGAATATATGAAGGCATAAAAGAACAAGGTTTGTGGCGCAGGTGTTACAATTTTGAGTTGTATAGAAGATTTGGAGAACCTGACGTTGTAAAATTCATTAAGGTAGCACGCCTCAGATGGATAGGTCATGTAATCAGACGAGAGGAAGATGCCATAGTCAGAAAAGTTTTTGACCGAAGAGGGCTGATCGGACAACGAAGAAGAGGAAGACCGAGACTTAGGTACCAAGACAACCTAGAAAATGATTTGAAGTCTTTTGGAATTAGAGCATGGAGAAGAGCTGCCAGAGACCGGGGCGAATGGAGGATTGTTCTGAAGAAGGCTTTGGCTCATAAAGAGCTGTAACGCCACTGATGATGATGACATATAAATCATCTTATATAGGGTCTGTAGCCGCCCTCTATTAGAATTATGTTGAAATAAAATAAGTCATATCACAGATATCTGTCCCGAATTAGAGGCCTCGTAATTGTCACCGTCAGGGCCGAAAGGGTTAACATACCAACTTAAATGTACCGTAAGTTTGAAGCTATTTTTCTTCTGAACGGATAATTAGATTTTGATGAATTTTTTTTCTTATATTATAGGTATATTTCTAATAAATCACCATATCAATGTTTTCTGAAAAATATTAACGTTTTACCCGTATACAGGTGTAAAAATAAAATTGTGTTTTTTCATCGTATTTTAAAACACCCTGTGGAATTTATTACAAAGAAGCGCTACATCTTATTAATATTTTAAGATATTTTTATCCTTTGTCAAGATGTTTGTATAAAAATTATCTTGATTTCTGTATTATCAAAGATTATACACAACTTTAAATGTAACAAGTTGTTATTAATATTAAAAGCTAATAAAACATTAATTACATAAACTTTATAGACCTTCAATACAACTAAAGGCTAAGAAAACATAACCTAAACAATCTTTAACAATTCCCTCTACCAAAACACAATAATGAGCATTTCCACCTCTACATCTAATTACTTCTTCTCAAACTTCTCTTACCATAACTTCTATGTCCTCAAGAGAAACAGTTGGTAGATCAATAATATCTCACAAATTCTCTATGGGATTTAGATCAGGGCTGCAGGGTGGCCAGTTCTTGGTTTGTATTCCAACCTCGTCCAAATAATCACGGAGCATACGTGCAACATGGGGTCGAGCATTATTATGCATTAAAAAATTATTTTCTATGTAAGGAGCAAAAGGAATTATATGGTTAAACAAAATCTCTGTAATATACTTTTCACTTGTTAAGGAACCTCTTCGTAAAGCAACAAGGTACGGTCAACACGTGCTCCGAGTCATCAACATTCCAGTCAAGGTGCTCTCCGGCAAATTGTAATCTACTTCTACGATGACTTCTGTTTAAATCTGGTGCTCTGACTGGTATCCTTACATACAGATCTTGTTTACTGAGACGCCTTTACATAGTGTTTTTACTAATTTGAATATTATAAGCATCTGTTACTTGTATTTGTAAATGTCTCATTTTGACAAAACATTCTCAATGACTCGTGATATTGTAGTATGAGATACTCTTAACCTCAAGCCTACTTCACGATAACTTAACCCTACATCAGCTAAAGTAATTGCCTGCACTCATTAATTTCGGCTCAGACTTCTTAAAATACGGTCCATGTCAACTAACTTATCAAATTATTTGATTTTTCATAGCCAACTACAGTAAGCGCCAGTTACGAAGTTCCAGCGCAAATCCTTATTTTCGTACCGATTTAATCCGAGCGCCTTGCTTACGTATTTATCCACGCTGTCAGTAGCGCCGCGGTAATTATTCGGTGTCGTTAATTAAAGCATAATCACGCCGCTGTCCACCTCTTCGGATACAGTAGGCACAAACCACATGCGCGAGGTTGGATCTTGCTATGTGGTGTTTACAATAACTGCTTCCATTAATGAGTATTACAATTCAATAAAACCACGTTATGCTTTGAACTCGCTTTTCTTTTTTGATAATAAAAATATCGATGAGTTTTTTACGAAAATGTTGAAAAATCCATATATCTAGTAAGTTTTTTTTAGTTATTAAATACCTATACTAATACACTTGCAATACCCGAGCAGTCAACACGTGATTGCTAGTGCCACTTGATTTTTTGAGTAGTGTGGTTAAAATCTATTATTATAGTTCCAATTAATTTTACATATTTGCTCATTAAGCACCAGTGAAAAGCTTTTGTGAGTTATAAAAAATGATCAACGACCGTCCCCCGGAGAAGACACAAGAAAATAAAACACAAAATTCTATCACCGAAACAGCAAAAAAATAAGGTCTTTAATTTTCAAAAACCTCATATTTATTTGGAGTTTGTATGTTTTCATTGAAAAGGTAAATGGCCAAAACATTGGCAGTTTACATCCTGTAAGTCACATTCTTCATAAAAAACTTCAAATATTGCATTCAAAATATTTTTAAAATAGACAGGGTTGTAGCATGATCTTTTCCCCCTACGTATCGAATCTTTAAATATATAAAAATGTATAAGAATTTATTTGATACGCCCCTGCCTGAAGTAATAATAATAAAGAGATAATCTGAAGTTTTGTTGACCCAGGTGTATATGCGAGACATCTAAAGAAAATATTAACTGCGTAGAGTCTATTTGCGTCTTAATTAAATAAGTTCCTACAAAAAATTTTAAGTCCCAGCACTTTAAGGTGCATTAGTTAGAAACTAGTACGGTAAGAGACGATTTGACGGAAAGTAAGAGTTGAAAGTCGAGAGAAGCGAGAAGAACTAATTGGGGTCTGAACGAGGAAACACCCTTTTCAGTTATAGTTTCAAAAACAGGAAAATCTTGGCTTAATTCGAATGAGTTTCGGTTAAAAGAAGGTGATTTAAACTGAAAATGCTATGTAGCAGTCTTTGTATAGTGAGTTAGTTAATCACCGGTTTGTTGGATGCTGTATTCCGTGTCAAGGGATCTGATAACAGCGTTTCTGAGGACTAAGGGGGCCTACATGGTTTTATGTAAAAAATAAGCAGCCGAGTTTTGTGGAATACATATTTTTATCATTCAGGATAACAAGTCCACTTTGATGTTTGACCTCTCCCAAGATTTGTCCAGCTTCCACTTTGTGCCTCACATGGGTCGGATGTGATAGTTTGAAGTTTGAGTGAGACAAAGTTTTTTATTAAAATCTAAGGAGAGAAGAACCATTTTTTCTTTCCAAGTACCAAGAGGATGGAAATGTGGGTATATCGTAGAATTATGCGCATACCCTGGACCGTACATCGCACAAATGTCTCAATATTGACAGAACTCGACATCAGTACTGGGCTTACCACAATCATCAACCAAAATATATTGAGGTACTTTGGACACATTAACAGACGAATGGAAGGCATGGAGAGGTTGGTGGTTGAAAGCAAGGTAGTTGGTAAAAGAACCCGAGGAAGATCGCCACTCCGATGGTCAGACTAAATAAAGTGCGCTAACTGTTACTCTCTGTCTGAGGCAGCACACCGCGCCCAGGAGAGAGAAAAATTGATAGCAACCATTCGTCAAATACCATAACGTCACCACCTTTACGAAGGATAAAGGATAGAGGAGGAGGACCAAGAGGATTCTTTTAAACAGCGTCCAATTTTAAATAGTTTTGGAATCTTCTTGTGTAGTATTGCCCAGGACATCTCTGTAAGTATTTTTTTGATTTCTTTTTTGTAGTTGTCCCCAAATAAAGGAATCCTTATCCACGACTTAGCTCTCCAACCAAAACACGAGTAGCCGTTCGCAAACATTTCAATTTATTTGCTTACCCTATCTCCAAGCCCAATAATTGTTCAGTTCCCACTTTTAACGACCTATAAGCAAATTAAACACTGTTACAGGGTAAAAAAAAATATAATTAGAGTACAATTAAAATTTATCAACTAATTAGTAATCAAAACCTTGAAAAAGAAAATTTAAAAGCATTTATATCTAATAATTTCTTATCTAGAACAGGTGTAATTAAACACGTTGATACTATTTTAGTATTTACTATTGAACAGTTTTGGTGCCTAGACAAACGGTAAGTGTTACATTTGAGGGAAATCTATTACAATCAAATATTTTCATTAACTCGGCCTTATGTCCGGTAGAACCGTATATTTTCAGAGTGACGCAACGTTTTCAATGTTTGAAATACGGACATGTAGCCAAACAATGCCGTAGCGTAACAACACTTTGTAAACACTGTGGTAAAGGGAAGAGTCTCATTCATGTCGCGAACCACAAGATAGCTATTGTATTTATTGCAAAACTAATACTCATAAATCTATTTCAAAAGGTTTTTTTTTCTTTTAAATCTTTTTCCAACAACACTAATGAAAAATACGAATTTTTCCTAAATAATATCGAATTTGCTTCAAGCTATTCAATTCCGCTTGAGAAACCATATAAAAATAAACGGTTGTCGCAACAGTGGTGGGACAAAGAATGAGACGTTGGAGTCAGGCGTAGAAAAGAAACGTTAAATACCTATAAAAACCATAGTTGATTGGAAAATTGTATACTTTTTAAAAAGGTAACTGCAAACATTAATTTTTATTAAAAAATAAAGCAAAAAATTATTTGATGCAGTCTTGCAGTAATTTGAAGAAAAATATTCCTATAAATGATCTTTGGTAACAAGCAAAATAACTGAAATTCGATTGGAAGGAAATTTTTTTGTAAATTACATCTGATTACGTTTTTAATAATTTTAAAGAATTGTGTAGCGTTAAACAAACCCACAATGCACTTTTTTTTTGATAATCCAATTAGCTACAATGAACTGCAGTGTGCAATAAAAAAAATCGGAGAGCGTTACTGCAACATTTTACGACAAGTAATTGTATTAATACTGCACGCTTTACATAATAATAAGGCTAACGAGGCTTGGTTTCAACAAGATGGAGCACCGGCTCACAATATTCGAGGAGTAATATAATAAGGTGTTCTAAGAACCTGTGACTACTGACGAAGCTATAATAAATAAAGTCCTTCAAGTTCTTAACGAAACAGATGGAGAATCAATATCAAGAGCTCCTAATGAAAATCTGTTTAAAAGAGTTCATAAATGATTGGATGTTGATGGGTAACATTTTGAACTTTATTACATTAATAAGCTAGTACCCATTTTCTTTGATAGCATCTTTTTAATTGTTAAATGTTTAACTTATAATATGAATGTTGTAAATTAACACAACATGGTCTACGGAAAAAAATATTTTGCGACAAAAATGTATAAAGTTAATTTATTTGGAAACTGCAAGAGATAGGTATAGAGAATACTAATACCAATACGGTGTTATGCCAATTTTGACAGCACCCTGTATAATAAAAAAAGCAACTTTACACTGTAGACGATATTTTTAATTGACCGTTTATCTGCCGCATCCTGTATATATAGGGAAGTTGAAGAACAAAATAAAAGTATAAAGGCTTAACCTTTACGCAACATGTGGACACAACCATCCAAAAAATAGCAACAGCCAGAGCAGCAATAAGACGACTCATAGGTAGAAAAAGCATAGTGCGCATAAAGATGAAAATGAGACTGATAAACAGCATCATACTTCCAATAATCAAATATGCATCTCTCGCATGGGGACACATAAGCAATTCAAATAAAAAGAAAATACAAGTAGCCCACAATAACATCCTCAAAGAACCCAGAGAATGTACCCAGATACGTCGCTGAACGCTTTCTGTTTAGAAAACTGCAACAAGTAAGGGTGATAGATAAAATGGCAGAAAAAGCCAGAATTAGGTTTGCAGAATTAAAGAATCATCCAAGCCCAATCCTGCGAGAGATAATAAGATATGATGCGTTCCATCGATGGAAGCACAAAAGACCAAAACAGCAAATCCTGAAAACCACATAAAGTCTAGACAATTCCTCTACCAACAGAAAAAGACCTAGCACGCAGCACTGGAATTTTATTAATTGAGGTTTATTTTCAGGACAACCTTCTAAAAAAAAATAAATAAATAAAGGCTATGGCCACCAAAAAAATCAAAAAATACTAACAAAAACGCGGTAAAAGCACTCTACAAGAATAACGAAGTAGCTATCAAAACGGGCAATAGAATATGCAGTCCATTTAAGACGACAAAGGGACTACTACAGGGCTGCTCCACATCCCCCACCCTGTTCAAAATATTCCTGGAAAAAACCCTGAAACCATGGAAAAGAAAGTGCGAAGGAATGGGTATACCAGTAAGGAACGAATATCTATATACGCTAAGTTTTGCCGACGACCAAATAGTGATCGCACAAGACGAGGATGACCTCAGTTTTATAATGAGAAAACTGGAGCAGGAATATACAAAGAATGGGATGGAAATAAACCTAAAGAAAACTGAATACCTTACAACGGAGAATACAGAAATAAAACAGCTGGAAATAGACGAAGGTAAACAAATCAAAGGAACAGACAAGTATAAGTATTTAGGTTTCATAATATCAAACAAAGGAACAACGGAGGAAGATATAAAAAATAGACTAGGACAAACAAGAGACTGCATACGAAAATTGAACCCGGTACTATGGGATAAGAACATCAGCATGAAAACAAAGAAAAAATATATAATACCATGACAAGAAGTATCCTCACTTATGGGTGTGAAAATTGGACAATAAATAAGAAAACCAAAAACAAAATAAGAGCAACAGAGATGGAATTCCTAAGGAGAAGCTGCAGAGTAATAAGAAGAGATAGAATAAATAACATGGAGATTAAGAGGAGAATGGGAATGAACTCCGACATAATAGACTACATCGAACAGAAGAGGTTAACCTGGTACGGACATGTCAGAAGAGCAGACCAAAATCGGTGGATAAATAGAATAACAGAGTGGAGCCCGATAGGAAGAAGAAAAAGAGGCAGACCCCGAAGATCTTTCAGAGATGAAGTGGACGAAGCAATGAGTAAAAGAAACCTACAGGAAGGGGACTGTCTAAACAGGAAAAATTGGAGAAAACGGTTGAGTGAAGGAATACAGTGAAAACTGTGGAAATCCTTGTATATATATAATATACTTCGCTCCACTGAATTGTTACACCCAAACCCTTATTCCACCCAATTCCTAGGGGTGAACATGTCTCACTGGCTGGGTTTACTGAAATTGCTTGCGTGCTTGCTGCTCTCAAGAAACCAAGAGATGAGGTTAGGGTATAACTGACTTTTTTTAATTCATGTAATTTACTGTAATTATTCATCGACGGTAATTCGTGAACTCATCAATAGTTTTACTAGATAAATACAAGCAGATATGTTTATTGGAAAGATGTTATTTTTTGGGTTGAAATTATTATTTTCGATATCTGAGATATTCTTTTAGTTTGATACCAACAACTGTAGCGTTCTCGTTTTATGAAAAAGTGAGAGTCTGTTGCTAGGCGGGAGCAGTTGAGTAATTGTAAAGTTTGTTGGTGTTGGTATTAAGTATAGTTGCTGTTGGAGTTCAATATTTATATTATTTGTTGGTTTGTAAATTTTTATTTATAACTTTGTTAAAAAGTAGGACTTCTTAAACAGGTCCAACTAATTAGCTAAATACACACTTTGTTTGGATTATTTTGATTACTCCAAAGACAAAATGAAATTATGTCAAAACGTTTTGTATTTTCACTTTTTAAGGGGTGATTTATCACGTCTAACAAATAGTTTTGGTAACTGCTGATTCAATAAATTCGCTTTTAATTTAACGAACTAATGAAACTTTGATTGAAGCAAAATACACATGTGTTTTATCTCACTAAATCCAGCATTTATGAAATTTATTTTCCTGGAAGTTTTGATACAATTGACACAAAACGATTTAACAGAAAATCTCCGAATTCTGAACTTGCTCTTGAAATTGAACACAAACATATTTGTGGTACAAACTATCTGGAAGATGTTTTAAGCTTTAAATACTCCAAAGTTTATATGGTTTATATATATTCATCGCATTGAATTAAACTATTTCAATACCTTTGGCGATTTTGCTGAGGCATTCTTCCAATAAATCGAGATTTTTCCCTTTTTATCAAAGGTAGAAAGGATAGATATTTTGTTTGATAGATATAAAAATATTGTAGTTTTAAATGATCAAACAATACTCCTCACAAATTGTATATATTTATTTTCAAGCACTGAAAATAATAATTTTATCGATTTCTCTGTTCTACAGCTCCTACATATTGTCAAGTAAGGTTGACAGTTTTTGCAGTATTTGGGAAGTATGGGGCTTCCCTCTAGAAGTAACTGACTTTTTGCAAAAAATTATTTAGATAGTCAAGGCCGCTTTTTGAAAGAACCTGCCAGGTAATGATTGGTTTTTTTCTTTGATGAAGCAAGCAGCAAGTTACATTTTTAATTACGACGAAACAAACTTACAGGATGACTCTGGATATAAAAAATTCTATTCAGGCGTGGTACTAAATACCCTGAAATAATTTGTAACTTTACAAAAGGTACGACATCATAATTTTATGTGGTTCAGCATCAGGTGATCTGTTACCACCATACATTATTTATAACTCAGACAAGATGTAGGTCCAGTGGATCCCAAGAAGACCCATATTGCAGTTGAAGGTTTTGTTAAGCAGGATGTAAGATATAACCGTAGTCGAAAGGGGTGGATGGATGCACAGACTTTCACTGACTGGTTCACGGTATGTTTTCTACCTAATGTTAAAGTACTTAAAGGCCGACAATTTGTCGTCACATTTCATCAACGATGTGGTTCGTTTATCTGAGGAAAATAATAGTATAGCGTTTTTTATCTGCCTGAGAATTTAACAGACCTAAGCCTACCTTAAAATGTGGGTTTTTAAATCATTTAAGGCCATAAAATGAAAACAGTCACATACGATTCTTACATCAATTCACAAAAAGGACTTTCCATATTTATTAAATACACGTCTAGTTGAAATAGATAAAAATTCTGAGGGTGACGTCAATGCAATTAGGCGGAGTTTAGTATCTTTTTTGAAAGCACCTGTAATTATTCTTTAATATCCAGAACGAGTTTTAAAAAAAGTTCCAGGAAATGATGACATCGATGAAAACGCTGTTCATGGCATTTTAGTAGACCACTTACAATAACAAAAGTTCTCAGCTGCCCTTTCCAGACGAAACGTTAAAAGATTTGAAGTAGGACCAGGTACAAGTTTAGCTGGTCCTAATGAGTTGACAGGTTCAGATAAGGAATCAAAATTAACTGAGAGTTTCACGTTAAGAAAATAACATTGCGGAGATAGGGCCATGTATTTCTTATGAACGATAGAAGCGCAACGATGCCACGATGAACACAAGCACGATTCAGGGTTGTATAATTTGTATTTTCGTTTTCACAGACATGAATTAAATTAATGTTTTTTAACGTAATTGACCAAAAATGCCCAATCGAAACAAGAGATGAAAAGTAGGGAAAATGATTTTAAATAAATAAATACTATTTACAAAAGATAATTTTATTTTATCTTATTTTAATTATAGTAACGACAGTTTATTTGTTTTTCGGTAAGAATATCATATACCATGAATCATAGAAATCACTAGAAAATATTGCTTAGTTAAATCATGCACTTTACCGGCTATTAAAGATTTAAAAGCAAATAAACGGACCGCTTGGAATGCATATATCTAATTACTAATTGCAACTTAAAATAATACGGTGTACGTATGTCAGCGATTTTATGTCGTTCTCTGAGACTATATAATGATAATAAGGCTTTGTGGTTCTTCAGTTGTTATTCTGACTTTACAGTTAAATGTTAATTGAAAATGGAAATTTGAAAAATATATCGACAATCTAGTAAACCGCGTGCCTGAGAGTTTTGGCAACACTGATCTCCATAAGCCTAATGTTATTTTCTTAACGTGGAACGCTGTAGATGACATATCAAGTGGCGAGATATCTGATAATATAGATGATGAAACGGAATACTTTTCTACAAATTAAGGAAATTAAGTTCAAGAGATTTTACTTGTTGGTTAAGGTAACGGGAGGAACTCAAAAAAATTTAATATACAGATGTTTCTATAAAATAGGACATAACAGATAAGGGAGTAGAACTAATAGGTATGAAATCCATGACTACAGCACAAAATAAGTTTAAAGTCATGGAAAATGATTCATTTCTAGTTGACAATTCTCATAATAAACTAGTTCATCCATACCCTGAAGTAGAGAATAATGAGAGTGAACTTATATACAAATTTAAATAATATGTTGATTTACAAAAAAACTGCTCGTTTGGGGTAGGAGGTCTTTAGTTTCTAAGAACTCTATATATACGAGGATAGATTGATATTAAACTAGCCTTTGATAGATGGCGCTACATGATACCGAATTGGTTTCGGTGTTGACATTTGCCATTCATGACATGACGTCTGCCAAAATTCTAAGTTTTAAAAACAATTAGTTTGGTTTTTACAGCCGTCAAAAGTAAGTAAATTTTATGTTTTCGGAAAAATGGAAAAAGTCGAGTATCGTTCGGTGATTAAGTTCCTTCACAAAAAGGGTAAAACGAATGTGCAAATCAAAGCCGACTTGGACGAAGTTTATGGTGAGGTTGCACCTTCGTTAGCAACAGTAAAATTTTGGAAAGCTAAATTTGTTCGTGGTCGTACGAGTGTTTTTGGTGATGAGCGTCCCGGGAGGCCAAATGAAGTCACCACGCCGGAAATGATCAACAAAGTCCATGACATGACTATGGCAGATCGTCGAATTAAGCTCCGCGAGTTAATAGAGGTTCTAAACATTTCCTACGATCGCGTGCACAACATCATTCACCATCATTTGGACATGAAAAAGCTATCCGCGCGATGGGTGCCGCGTTTGCTGACAATTGATCAAATGCAAAAACGTGTGACCACTTCGAAGACGCTTTTGGCGATAATACAGCGCGATCCAAAGGATTTTTTTCGTCGATTTATCACCGTTGATAAAACCTGGGTGAATTATTACAAACCGGAAACCAAACAACAGTTAAAACAGTGACACAAAGAGTGCACATTCGGCCGGCAAAGTGATGACGACTGTTTTCTGGGATGCGAAGGGCATCATCCACATCGACTGCTTGGAAAAAGGAAAAACAATCAATGGTGAGTACTACGCAGCATTATTGGATCGATTCGATGCCGAATTTCGTCGAAAACGCCTTGGTTTGGAACGCAAAAAAATGCTGTTTCACCAAGACAATGCACCGGCTCACCGATCGGCCGTCGCCATTGCAAAATTACACGAATTGGGCTATAAATTGGTTGAACACCCACCGTATTCCCCAGATCTTGCAGCCAGCGATTTTTTCCTCGATAAAAAAATGACTCGGAGGACGACGTTTCGCAACAAATGATGAAGTCGCCGCTGAAACTTCGGCCTATTTTGAAGAGCTCGAGTAAAAGTACTATGCGGATGGGATAAAAAAATTGGATCATCGTCTAACTAAGTCTATCGAGCTAAAAGGGGACTATGTTGAGAAATAAATCGATTTAATTCCAAAAAATTTGTTTTTTCTATCAAAGGCTAGTTTTATATCAATCCAACCTCGTACATATACCGAGTACGTTACTAACCAGAACGTTTTAGTTGTTAACCACAATAAAAACAGTCAAAATTGAATACCTCGGTCACATCATAAGGAACAGCGAAAGATATGGTTTGCTGAAATTAATTCTTCAAAGAAAAGTAGAAGAAAAACGAGTAGCAGGAAGGCGAAGAATTTCCTGGCTGAAAAATATACGTACGTGGTTCAACACAACAATCAGAAATCTTTTCAGAGCCGCAGTTTAAAGAATACAGATGATGGTCGCCAACATACAAAACTGATAGGCACTGCATGAAGAAGAACTCTAGCGATGTCTCGTCTAGTTATTTTAGCATCTTCGGAAGGTAAACTGGAGATGGCTTCTTCAGTTTGACAGATGATTGTCTCAACTGGAATGTGACTTGGGGTAACAGAATAATTGAAATCTTTGGCTAAACATTGAGTGGCAATTGTCGAAATATGGGTATCAGAAAAGTTGTGAACCACTGTAGTGGGTTTCAAAGTTGTAGGTTTTGGAATTTATTCGGCAATTAGATGCTTTAATTTGCGCTTCTAAGTTTCAGTCTTAGATTCGAAAGTGTTTAGGGCTGTCTGTGGGTTGATATGGTCGAAACTGTCCCATAATATAGGATGTACATTGGAAGAATGAATAGATGACCAGATATTAAAAATATTTATATTTGTGATATCTAGTTTTAGTCTAGTGGAATGAATAGCTTCACGGAGAAGCGCAAATCTGGTCTTTCTGAGAATTTGGAAGATAGAAGAAGAAGAAGTATGGTGTTTGAGTTTTAGAAATTTAAGAATGACTTTATGCTCTCGGTTGCCTCATCCAAAATGGTTACCGCGAAAATCACATCAATAGGAGCATCTACAGACATCAATCTGCCATTCAATCTTAACCCAAAGATTCAGATCCTAATCATACGGAAGTTTTTCTTCCTTACATTAAAGGTGTCACTGACAAAATCGACAAAATTCTTAAATCAAGAAGAATAAAGACAATATTTACCCCCCAACAAAAACTTTCATCTTTTGTCCGATCAATCAAAGACAAAATTCCAAAAGAACAACACGAAGTTTATAAAATTCCTTGTGCAGACTGCCCCGGTCTTATAAAGGCCATACAAATGGTAAAATTCAAATTAGGATTTATAAACATTCCATTTCTGCTCTCAAAACTCCAAAACTATGGCCCCATCCGCTTCTATAAACCAAGAATGAGAATCCGAGAAGTCATAGAAATTGAAAAAGGTCACATTGTCTCAATAAAAGAGATGGCGGCATCCGGTTACCTTCGACATGGCGACCTCTCATACAGAAAATATCGTCCGCTCCACCCTTCAATCAAAATCCCTACGCAACTCCTACGCAAACCTCCACACAAACCACGTCATCATCGACGGTATAAATAAATCGTCCGCTGTTTCCAGTAGCAGTAATACATTGATTAGTGATCAGTGTAGTAGTATCTGTGGGCACGAAAGACTGGGGCCTCAGAAGCCCTGAAGAAGACATGAGAGATGATGTCGAAAGCTCGGCGCAGTAATAATCGACGCGGATCAACCCGGAAGCCTGTTGTGTAAATAAAGTTTATACAACAGTACGTATCAAATATGTGTATTTCACTCACCATGATAATTTTCACCCAGACATATTCTCGGTTGAATAACTTTTGAAGTAGTGAGAATATTCAGTTCTGGGTCAATTTAAGCAATGTGTTTGGTGTCTATAGCATATAGCTGCGATATACAAGATAGAGTGATCAAAGTCGCTCCTAAGAATGTGAAATTGATGAGCCCTGTAATTTTTTTTGCAATTACTAAATATTATTTTTATAGTCTGCTAATGAGAATGTGTAGTGTATATACTAAGAATATTCATACAAAACAGCAAAAATAACACGAAGAACGCAAAATATTTTAATAAAATATGACAAAAATGACAAAACGCGATGAAAAATACTGTGTTTATGAAATGAAGACTCTGACAAAAACTGTTGAACTAACGGATACAGCAACAACAATGATCACCGAAATAAAAAACGAAAAAGTAGTTCAGGCACTTCAAAAATAATAATAAGACTAATTGATACCAAAATGAGAGCATAGGTTAAGATGGTTCGGGCATTTTCAACGTCGAGACGTCAATCACCCAATAATTGCACATTCTTAAGAGAAAGACTAAAGGTGGCCTGGATGCAGACGTTTACGCAGAACATATCGGTAATAGAATTTATATTAGAAACTTAAGATAGAAACTTATGATACTAAATAGATTCTTATTAAAAACTGAAAAAAAAATTGTAAGACGCCCCTTTTATCTTTATAATTTCTTAAATCAAAACAATTAGAAAAAATTTTTTTTAAATCTTCCACTTACCAGTATAAGTGTATGCACGAGACAAGACGACAAAACTTTCACTACCACCGATGAAAGCGGCAGTAGGATCGATTCCAATGTCAAAGAATAAACAATTATTTATAACATCAGCTTATATTTTCCGATACATCAGGTAAACTTTTATGATTAGGTTAGTATACTATGCCATTAAAATAAAACTTCCACGCTCTCAATTTCAATAAAACGTTTCTCTTAATAAATGTGCTTCAATGCAATCCATTCACAACTTCCATTCAATCGTTCTATTTAATGATGGTATTTGATCGATAGCGTGTACATTAAAGCTGAACTTTAAACTCAAAATAAATTACTGCTTTAATAGATTTGCACGTTAACAAGAAGCATGTTGCAAGTTAACCGAAGATTTCCATTTCGAGTCGAATGAAACTAAAATGAGTTAATACAGATCTCCAGAATTCAATCAATATAATATAGGCCAATTAATCTTCGGCTGATAACGTTATGTCTCTCGCACCACTCTTTATTTAAGCCCCCCTAATTTTTATTTCCATTTACACTTCACAGTACCTTTAAAACATTCCTGTGTCTATACATGCGTAGTTTAGCAAGTGGACAGTGTATTATACGAGTCGGTCCCTTAAACCGACGTTTTAGTTAACGTTATATTTTAAGGTGAGAATAATTTGTTGAAGAACAAGCTGAAAGAATATCCTGTCTTATCGGGAAAGATGTAAGTACCTACCAGGTGGCGAAAATGTCCAGCATCAGCACGAAATGTTCGAACTGAAAATATTTTCACCCATTTACCTGGACCTAAGGGAGATATATGGCGTAAAAATAAAGCTTCAGAAATATGGGAATGCTTCTTTTCTCCTAACATATTGGAAAAAATTGTTACTACACCAACAAATTTATAGAAATGCAAGTCTATGTCGTTTTGCAAAATCTTTCTTTTAGACCGACTAATTTATTAGAAATAAAAGCTTCATTATTTTAAGTTAGTTTTTATATTGAAAAATATTTAAATAAATTTCCTAAATAAGCATAGAATGTTTAAATATAAATTCCGGTTAAAAGACATGAAAATTCTCAGATGTAATTATCATAAAATGGTCATTTTTGACTTATAGTCGGTTCGCTATATTTACGCGGGTTTCGGATTAAAAATTTTATTGTAAGTACCCAGTTTTAATTACCTGCTCTTTGGGGAAATATCAACTGGTCAAATGAAATGAAAAATAATCCATAACTTTTTTTAATTAAATAATAATGGAAAATCTTTTATATAATTGACAGTATAATAAAGAGAATTACTTCATTAATGGAGTCTAATGTGGCTAATATAAACCTAATAATAATTTTATATTACACTTCACACAGAAAATATGGTCTATGTATATTTGTTCCATGGAGAGAATTTCTAATGAAAAATAAAAAATTTAACTTGCCAACAAAAATGAAAATCAGTCATTATCATCAAAAATATCATAATCGTCATCATCATCACTGTCATCACCATTAATTGTTGTTATGATTGGACTTATTTCGTTTATTTTATTTTCACGAGTCCACCAATCTTCTATTAGTTTCTCGCACTTGAATATACAGTTGCACCACACTTCTGGAGTTACAATTGAAAGTGCCTTTCGCCAAGTTTCCCGAACTGCGTCGTCGCTATAACCGTTAGGCCCAATATGGTTGTCATACTATTGTTTTGCTATTCCCCATATATTCGATGGGATTAAACTGGCAATGATACGGTGGCAGACGTAAAACTTGATGACCGTAACTTTCAATAATCTGATCCATAACAAAGGTTTTTGGTTTTGCGTGGATATTTGCCAAGCGTAATAATTCTGATTTTAAAATTATGTTGTGTAAATGGTATATGTTCCTTTGTCAACCATTCTTTAATTTTATTAACAGTCCAAGAATTCGTTGGACTTTTGTTTAATACTTCAGAATGGTAAGGTGCATTGTCTAAAATAATTACGCTGGCCTCACTTAAACCTGGGAGAAGTTTTTCATGTAACCATTTTACAAACATTTCTGTGTTCATATTATCGTGATAGTCACTTGATTTTGATTTAGATGAAAATATTAAATCAGCACCTTCTATAAAACCCGATTTCCCTCCTGCATGTAAAATTATGTGTCGCTTCCCTTCTCCATCAGTATGTTTGATAGACTTTACGTTATCATCTTGCCATATTCTCTTGGTTGCACCCCTAGAAAATATCCATGTTTCGTCTAAATATATAAAATTTGCCCTTTCTTCTTTTAATTTAGAATATTTTCTTAGAAAGTTAATTCTTTTATGTACAACAGAACTTCTTTTACAAAGGGCTTTTCTGTTATCCTCCTTTTGAAATTTGAAACCCAAATTATGTATCACTTGCCATAGACTTGTTCTGCCAATTTCGTCAAATTTTCTATCTTTTAATTTCGAGAGAATTGTATTTAAGGTCACATGTTCCTTGTTGGCTCGCATTCGATAAATGGTATCACGAATTTCAAATTTTTTTCCATCTGGAATATCTTTCGTTTTCAATGATAGGCGAGTTTTTCGGTGATCTTCTTTCGGCCGTTCATTATTGCGATTTTGTAATACTCCTCTTAGTTTGGTTTCACTAATTCCTAGAGCATCACATACGCGTTGTTGAACAGACATTACCGATTTTAAAGGACCGCCATTTTCTTTTTCATCCGTAAAATACTTATGTACACTACAAATTAGACTATCTACATCTAACACACGTCTAGGCATTTTTAAATATTTCCACCAAACATACAATGTCACCACTGGCAAAGAATCAATTCAACTGCAATATTGTAACAAATTTATACCTACCCTAATGTTATTTTAAAATATTACCATTAATGCAGTTTAACCTAGTTTTCTGGGAAGTCGTTTACTGCAACTGGTTATCAATGAGTCATTAGCATAATTTTGTTAATCCGAAACCCGCGTAAATATAGCGAACCGACTATATATCTGTCTGCACGGGTAAGAGCGTGATATTTCTGACAGTATAATATCATCAAACTATTATTTGTAATTACTATGGTATATATTAATATTAAAGGTTTTAATATTAATGGTTTAGATTATTAAAACGAATTATGATTGTAAATTTTTAATGGCATTCTGTATAATTTTAGTGTAACGTAGAATCTTAAATTCCTTATAATGACATATTAAATGATATTTTAATTGTACTTGTAAACAATATTATATTTATATTTAAATATTGTCATAAATCAAGGTAATTACTCTGTTTTTACAGGTATTGTGACTAGCCATGAAGCTGAAATTTAAATTGGATATAAAAAATACAGAGAAGTCCAAAGAAAATTTCTTAAATTCCAAAATTGTATGGATAATTTTTTTAAAGTACGTAAATTGTTAATTTTTTATGAAAAATGTTAATTGTTTGGAATTGTGTATGCAAAAAGGAGATAATTATTTGCTTCTAAAACATATAAATATTACCCCAATATACGACAACGACAACACTTATTTTCAACTACATATTGATTTCTATAAACAAAATTTCGGATTAGCCATGGGCTCATCCTTATCTCCATTATTAGCGGATATATTCACGGAGGATTTCAAACAAAACATTTTACCGGGTGGTCCAATAAGCCGATCTTTCGGCTATATATCAGAAAATATTCATGTTGTAACCTTAGGAGAAAAAATTCCTTGGTAAAAGTGGCTAAGAGAAATCGCTGGAAATAACTTTCAAGTTTCTGGGTTAACCGCCAGGGGGCGTAACCTGTGAAGAAAACTTTGAAAACCAGTTTTTTTGAAAAATATGCCCAATTATACCAAGTGTTAAATAAGTAAACTAGAAAGAGGCCTAAATTCTGCACAAAGTTGTTCAAGTACTTTTTTTTTATTTTTTCAAATAAAGGGTGGGGGAGAGTGGGAAAGTATTTGTGGATAAATACCTATAACTTTGGTTTGGATCAACCCATTTTAACGAAATTCATGTCATTAGAAAGAGTGTGGATAAATTAATTTAAATCTACTATAAAATTATTGCATTTAGTTTTAATTGTCATAGGTAGAGGGTACTATCGAATAGAAAAAATTAAAATTTGTTTTTCTTCAAAATGTTTAATGGAAACACCTATTTATTGTAAAATATAATGGAACTGGATTAAATTCGTGACAAAATGGCGCAAACTGCATGTTAATAGCTTTTGTCTAACTCGAGATATGAATAAAAACGCAAAAACATAAGTAAGTATAGTATTGACTCTCACAAGGTTGAAGAAAGGAACCAACAAATCAAACAAATCACCACAAGCAATGTAGAAACACTCACAAAAAGGGATTGAAAGATTTTATTTTATTGTTCATTTAACATTCCAATATATTTACAATTTGTAATATAATTATTATAAGTAAATTGTCTGACAATATTTAATAATATAAATATTATTAAAGAAAAAAATGTCTTAGAAAACTGCCAATTGACAAGTTCCTGTTTATTCTTGACAATGGAATACTGTCACGTATGTCTTAAGGTTTGGTTGGACTTCTGCTTCTAGATCATAGCACACTCCCACCGAGCAGTACCAGTCCCGCGTTAACGAGTAAAACGACGATTGGCGCATCGCCTAGTGCCAGGGTGCGTAACTATATATAATACATGGCGGTAAATTCAAAAGGCACGTAAAATTAAATAGGATTGTAAACTCATTGTCATTTTGAGGTTAAATTTATTTTCCATAAATGGATGCCAAAGTGGTTAAAAAATTTAAAGAATAAAATCCATATTTATAAAAATGTTACAAGAAATGTTATGTGTTACAAGAAATACTAATAATACAAGCCAAGTGTAGTATAATTTAGTGTTCTTAATGTTGTGACAAGAACTTGTCAGTATTTAAATAATTGTTTTGTTATTCTAATGTCAAGTTTTATGTGAATACAAACCAGGTCTTGATCTTCTTACCTGGTCGTGATAAAAACAAACAAACACAACATCTTTTTGGTCAGTTTTTCATGTTTCTATTGTTATTCCATGTAATGTGTTCGACTTCATAAAAATCGTCTAAAATTGTGCCTTTTTGCACCATTTATGAAAAAATAAAACAAACAAAAATATGGCGCCTTATTCCTCTCAGGGAAAGGAAGACTTTTGACTTTAATCACTTTAATGACATAAAGTAACAACGAACATGAAGCAGGAACGAGACTAGCAGTACCACCAAACGGAAGGGTGCCAAATAAAAACGTGCGTTGACCTTTGCTATCCTTGTTACCAATCTAGGTTTAATTTATCTGTGCTTTTAGATTCTATTGGGTTTCGGCGACTAGTTTATAGTTAACAGGTCGGCTGAGGTCTTTCCTTTGAAGAGTCTGTTCATGTCTGTTCTGTCTGTTCATGTAGTTGGCAGAGTTTGGTTGACAATTGTCATTTTGAGGTCTCGTGTATTCGTCTTGTTTGGAACGTACCATGGAGCATTCGTTATCCTTCGAAGGACTTTCTATTGGAATCTTTTAAGAATGTCGATAATGGATCGCTGCTCCCCATAGCTGAATTTCATAGCTCTAAACGGGTTTTAAGATAACTTTATATGTTAAAAAAATTCAGATCACTTTATAGTTGGAATACAAATGAAACAGCTTATTCCAGTGCTTAGAAACCAGCGGAAGAAAAAGTATAAAGCAACTAAACCTGTGAGACTACTGACAGAAGAGGAACAAAATAAATATGAAAGAATAGTCAGTAGAGGATTAGATAATATAGCAGAAAGTGGGGATATTGAACAAACATGGATGCAAATAAAAGTATGTATGACCAAAGCAGCTCAGGCCAGTAATAGAAATATAAAACACGAATACAAAGAATGGTTCGACGATGAATGTAAAATAGAACTAGATGAACGAAATAAATTAAGAATGAAAATGATGCAAGAAAAAACAACAGAGATAGAGAGAAAATACAATGAACAAAGGAAAAGAGCCAAAAGAATAATAAGATCTAAGAAAAGAAAACACAATCAAGATAAATTAAAATGTATAGAACAGAGCTATAAAAATAGAGAAATTAGAAACTTATATCAAGGGGTGAAAAATGAGAAAAAGGGGTACCAAGGAAAACCTGTACACTACAAAAACAAAAATAGAAGAAATTTAGTAAGTGACGAAGAAATATTGAGCAGATGGAAAGAATACTTTGAAGAACTTTTAAATGAAGAGGAAGGAACTTTTATAACAACAGAATATGAAGAGGAAGAAGAAGTGAAGGAAAATGTCGATCAAGAACGAATAGAGGAAAGACCGCCTAACGAAAAAGAAATAAAAGAAATAATAGAGAAACTAAAGAATAATAAGAGCCCAGGAAGAGGGCTGTTTAAATATGGAGGACCAGTACTAATTAAGCATTTGGAAAAGTTGCTAAAAGACATATGGGAACAAGAAAAATTACCGAAGGAATGGACCGAAGCGACACTGTGCCCTTTTCACAAAAAAGGCGACAAAAGTTTATGCCACAATTACAGGGGAATAGCCCTACTAAATGTTGCATATAAAATACTTGCAGTATATATAAAAGATAAGCTATCTCAAAATATAGATAATGACATAGGGGAATATCAATGTGGATTCAGAAGAGGGCGCAGCACAGTGGATCAAATTTTCCTACTGCGCGAAATACAAGCAGAAAGATACGAATATGGGAAACATGCGTTAAACAAGCGTTCGATAGGATAAAGCGCAAAGAAATATACAAAGCACTACGTGAAATGGGAATTAGTGAAAAACTGATAAGAATGGTAAAAGTGACACTCCGAAAAACAGAGAATAGGGTTAAAATAAATGGCGAAGAAACAGATAAGTTTGAGGTCAGTGAGGGGGTGCGACAAGGAGACCCACTGTCATCGCTGTTGTTCAGTATCGTCCTCGAAGTTACCATCAGAGAAGCTGGAATCAACAGGTCAGGACTTATATATCAAAGAAAACACCAATGCTTAGCATTCGCTGACGACATTGTACTGATAGCCAGAAGTAAGCAAGAATTAAAAGAAATAATAAAAAGATTAGAAATGAAAGCAAGAAAGAAAGGGATGTACATAAATGAAGAAAAGACCAAATATATGGAATGGACAGAAAGAGATTACCTACAAGAACAATATCTGACAGTAATAAGAGATGAAAAAACATATAAATTCGAAGAAGTAGAAATATTCAAGTATTTAGGAGCGACATTCACGAGAAGACTAAATATGAAGGAAGAAATCCAAGCGAGAATTATGGCCGGTAACCGTTGTATTTTTGCACTAAATAATTTATTAAGAAGCAAAAACATATCTAGAAGGGCTAAGATAAGAATATATAAGACAGTAATAAGACCTATTGTATTATATGACAGTGAAACATGGACAATGAACAAATCCGAGCAAGTCTTGCTGCAAGTCTGGGAAAGAAAAGTCCTCAGGAAAATATTTGGAGGTAAATTATGGAATGGTATATGGATAAAAAGACCAAATATGGAATTAGAGGAGATGTATGGAGAGCCGAATATCGTAGGGGTCATAAAGTCACACAGACTGAGATGGTTGGGACACATCCAAAGGATGGAAAACACGAGACTGCCAAAAAGAATGCTAATGGGAGGAATAGGAGGGAAAAGGAAGAAAGGCAGACCGAAAACCAGGTGGAAGAAGGATGTTGAAAAAGACATAGAAAAACTTAAAATACCAAACTGGAAAAATAAAGCAACAAACAGAAAAGAATGGAAAAGAATAGTAACCCAAGCCATGGGCCTTCTAGGCCTGGAGAGCTAAATTATATATATTATATGTTAAAATTTTGGTGTTAAAAACAGAATTTGATATTCCAAGGGTAAAAACAACCCCACTCAGATTTCTTTTCAACAAAAAGAAAGCTATTGCCTACAAGATCGAGGCCAAGTAGGTCAACCACCAATTTTGAAAGGCATAACCTACAAACAACAACCTGTTGGTTATACATTTTCCCGTATTTTTTTTTAAATAATCCTTTTTGGAAAACGATTTCCGGAGTGGAAATATAAACGTCAAACATTATTTAAAAATACAATCAATGGCGGCTTAGCCATATATAAACAGAATATTTACACATATACACATTTTGCAATTTCTTGTCATAAAGTAAATTTATGAATAAATTAAGTATCTTATTATGATATTCCGCAGCAGTAAGTGTGTCAATATTTGTGATATTAACTTTTCTCAGTTGTGTACTATTCTCACTGTAGAAAATTTGGTAATTATTTAGGCGATGCATAAAAACTCATTCACCCTGTTTGCGTATATTGAAATAATTTTCATTAATAACTGCTATGTTGAATATCATTTTTTCCTAATTTTGCCAAAAATATTTATAAAAAATATACCCCTAACTAAACTTTACATTGACAATTTCAAACCATAACATTCATATCATTCAGCCTAGTGCCTAGGCAGGCTACTACAGAGTGTAAATTAATGTAATTCCATGGCCTATCTCGATTACGTTTTTCTTTTCGATGGCTCTATATAATTAAATAGACTACATAATTAAAATTCACAGGAAATTTCCAATAAAACATTTGTGTTTCCCTCCCTTAGCATTCATAAACTTCGTTAAAAAATTGGACATTTAGTCGATAATGATTATCTTTACTAGCGTCTTCGTAATTGACATTAAATTGAAACGGTCGTCATTATTAAAGGAAAATTATTACCTTCCAATGAAGAGGAATATGAGAGAGAATAAATTGTATTAATTGTTACAAGATGCCACTTTTAAATGGATAGCAATTATTGTGTTATTGCAGAAGACGAGGGAGATATCCAAGAAGGTGAATGGTGAAGGTCACACGTCACACGTATCGATTAATTTAAATATTATTGAAGGAGAATATTTTAGTAAGGAATATTTCTGAACTATCTTTATATTTATTAATCAGTCAAGAACGTTAATCTTTGGATAAAAGCCTCCCGGTATTTAACAATTTGAATTAATCTTAGTTAGAACGTAAGATAAGACTCTTTATTTTACAAATTCCTCTACAAGAACAACAAATTACAAATTAAACTAGGACATACCGTACAATCCGAATTTAACATAAAAAAGGACTAAAACAAGGCTGTTATCTGTCACCAACGTTGTTCAAAATATACTTAAAAAGAGCACTAGCTACTTGGAAACAGAACATGTAGATAGATAGATTTAATAAGGTAGCATTTGGTCTATTCCACTGCGACCTTTTCAGATCTATTGTGATCCTCTAATCCTAGATTACATTCGCTAGCCTCACCCTTTTTAAAAGGTCTTATAGCTTCAATACTGAACCTTCCATATAGCTCTTTGCCCATGGCTGTTCTTCACCTAATATAAAGAACCGCACATTTGCCGGGCTATCACAATGACACTAAATGTGCTCTTCTGTTTATCATCTCCCAATCTCATCAGCTTCAACTACCTATTCAGCTTACAGTGCCCTGTTAACAGATCTACTATGGCTTTGTTCGTCCACCCTTACAGAGATTTGTGTGCTACCCACTTTCTTGTAGCTGTTGTTGTTCCTAAGGATCACCACTAAGTTTTTTAACAACATCTCATGCTATTTTGCTACTGTTTGTCATGTCTACTTCTTACAGGGTTTTGATCCTCTTTGCCTTTCTAGATTGACTTAGCTATTGAAGTCAAAACATATGCATACCTTTAGATAACGATACAACGAGATATACACTGTTATTTGCAGATAATTAATTTATTGAATGGTGCATTGGTTATAGCCCCATGCAGTGTGATGGCTATTGAAATCGCTTGTGTATATTGATAAATGTGGGAGTAAAAAGCACATTTGGTAGCCATATTGCATTTGGTGCTTTGTATATATTAACTATTGTGATTTTGTCTATTACGGTTGCAGGTTACATTATGAAGAGTTTCTGAGATGGATATCAGTATATTAACCACATACAGTATGTATGTGGTTAATTAAGTAAACCAATCTATATTCTGGAATTTTTCCTAGGTTGTTCAGTTGAAAGTCGTCAGCAGTGTATGTTTCCTGATCTGTAGCTATGTTGTTTTCTGCAAGAAGCTCCTGTTTCGGCTCATGTCTTCATTGTTTATTTGACATACTCCTATTATTGGTCCAATTATCAGATGGTTCTAAAAAGAACCGTTTTTTATTTGTTGCATGGTTGTTTGCAATGTTTTTACCAGAAGGTCTGACGGTTCGAGGTTGCTGCTCATTTAGTTTACCCATGGTGCATTACTAGGACGCGAGACAACTTTACATCCCCACCCACAGTTTGGTGGTAAAAAATAATTTCAGACCACATCCACAACTTGTAAACCTCCATATGGTCGAACATCTTGTACATATATGAGTCTCTCTTGTCGACCTGGTTTTCTTCAAACTTTCATCCTTCTTTAATTAGATAAGAGACAATACCTAGCCTCATATGTGTATAACGCAGACCTCCGTCTTCGCTCCAATGCATATGCTATTGAAGCTATATAAGGCAGGCAAACTAGGATCACTACTTTTCTTGATCGTTGCAACAGGTCTACTGTCAAAGAAAATGACCATAATTGTATGTTTCGCAGACAGTTCTGAGATAGCTCTCACTCTTCTTGAATTGAGTTATAGACAAAACCAGACCTCCATTCTTATATGTTTTTAATTAGGCCTTAGAGATAAAAGTAGGTCTTCATCCTTGCTATAGTTCATATGCTTTTGCGCCTACCCACAAGTCGGCATCCTAAGATCACTACTTTTCTTGATCTTCACAATACATCTACTAGAAAAGTAGAACATCATAATTGTATATTGTACAGACTGTGTGGGAAAGCTCTGTGAACTCTACTGCATAGGACTTCATGTAGAACAGACTACTTGGGAAAGCTCTCATCTCTAATATGGTGCCGAATGTATCGACTGAGAATATAAAATAGGGACAGCAATCATGTCAGTACTGTAGATTTTTTTATTTAAGATTACACACACTTGCTAGGTATAACACCATCATTCCGATAGGATGCATGGCACAGGGGAAAAATTGTTGCCTACTCGATGTTCCAAAAATGTAGCTAACTCTAAGGGATTATAATCTTTATACAGTATGAGTGGATTGCGGTACTTGACATCTTTTCTTTCGAACTCGGGGATTGGACAAGGAGACAAAAAGAGATTGCCTAGAGAACAACGCAAAAATGAGTAAAATGACTCTACAAATCTAAGTATATACGAAACTAACATAGGCGGTCCCAGTCGCGGACTCTGTCTGCTCCAAATAGGTCCTAATAACCCCAATCCGTGTCCTACAGATCAAGGAAGTACCTTCGTCAGAACTTCAATTGCTATAAGATTTGATTTAGCCTTAATATAAGAGTCCTAAATATAACCAGTTTATTGGTTGTTGGCAGATTTCCTATATATAGCAGATGTACAGCTGATTCCTAAAAAAACTGATACGACTCTTAGAGCGTATTTTGTAGAAAATTGAGCAGTGTATTTTGAAGGATAAACACTTATTATTTACGTACTGTCACTGTCACTACCAAATCTTGAAATTTGTCAGATAACTTATTCTGTTCAACCCCAAAAAATGGCTCCATATGCTAGCAAAGGACTAAAAGCAAGAATTTTAACGAAATTAGAAAATGGTTGGTCACTATCTGCCGTAGCGAACCATTTTAACGTAAGCAGAACAACAGTTTTTAATATTAGTAAAAGATACTAAAAAGTACAAGAAACTCTCGAAAGAAAGCATGGTTTTGGAAGACCAAAAATATCTACCTCTCATGAAGATCGTAGGCTTTTGGGGAGATTAGAAGAGAATCCTTTTAAAGGTGCGAAAACTACAAGAATTATGTCACAGTTTCCGGGAAGAAACAACAACTTGGCATAGAATTAAAGCATCGCGTCTTAGATACCGAAATGCAGCAAAAAAACAAGCTCTTACATCACAACAGAGGCAATCAAGACTGCTATTTGCTTTAAACCATCAGCTAGAAAATCAAGATTTTTGGGACAGGGTAATATTTACAGATGAGAAAATTTTTCAATCTTCTAAAAAGGGCAAAATTGGGGTGTATGGACCAGATAATAATAGATTTGATCCTCTATATGTTGATAGATATCGAGCAGCTGGTCATTTTAGCGCCAATGTATGGGGATGGATTTCATCTAGAAGAATGGGAATGGTATGACTTCCTGTAGACGCTCTGTAGACGGTAGAAAATAAAAAAAAAGCTACAATAATAATATACGCCTACAAGGCAAAACAATATGAAAATATATCCTTCCCAGCTGAAGTACGCAACAAAAAGTAGGCCAGTAGGTAGGCGGTACTACAAACTAGCGTAAAGCTTTATACTACGTTTTCTGTATTTAAAAATATTAAAATTTAAATAATAGTTTTGAAATTCGATAGAATATAACATGACAGACTGATGAAAATATTAAATTCAATTGGTCTAGACAGCCGAGATCGTCGTATAATAAACAATATCTATTACGAACAAACTGCAGCTGTTAGAGTTGGGGATCAGTTAACAGACGACATAAAGATAAAAAGAGGTGTGCGACAGGGATTTATATTGTCCTCATTATTGTTCAATACATATTCTGAGCACATTATGAACTTAGCGCTAACGGATATAGACGAGGAAATACTTATAGAACGATTGAACAACATAAGATACGCTGATGATACTGTCATTTTTGCAGACAGTCTTGAAGGTCTGCAGACACTTGTCTCCAGGGTGGCAGAAGTAAGTAGCAGGTTTGGGCTTGATTTTAACATCAAAAAAACCAAATACATGGTTATAAGCAAAAATAGGATACCACCTGGTCAATTACTAGTTAACCAACAACCTATAACACAAATCACAACTTTTGTTATCTTGGTGCAAACTTCTATGAACAGTGGGACCAATCGACGGAAATTAAGATAAGGATCGAGAAGGCAAGATCAGCTTTCGTCAAAATGAAAAAAATCTTTTACAGCCACGATATAAAATTGGAAATAAAGGTTCGTTTACTAAAATGCTACGTATTCTCCGTTCTTTTATATGGCGTGGAGTCATGGACCTTAACTTAAGCATCACTGAAGAGACTCGAAGCATTTGAGATGTGGTGCTATAGACGCATATTGAGGATTTCCTGGATAGACAGAGTTACCAACGAAGAAATACTACATAGAATGGGTAAAGAGCGCGAACTAGTCGTAACCATAAAACGTCGCAAACTAGAATACCTAGGCCATATAATGCGCAATGAACAACGATATGACCTACTTCGGACCATATTTCTAGGTAAAGTGCATGGGAAAAGAGGTCCAGGACGAAGAAGAATATCCTGGCTGCATAACCTGCGAAAATGGTTTAACTTAACCACTACCGGACTTTTCAGGGCAGCAGTCAACAAAGTCAGAATAGCCATTAGTGTCCAACATCCGTAACGGATAGGCACCATAAGAAGAAGAAGTTTTGAAATTGAGTAAAGCAATTTTATTATTTTTTTTTATAGATTTTTATAAAATTGGAAAAGTTTACGTGTTGTATAACGGAGCCACCGTGTCACGTAAATCGACTCTTCCAAGTGTTTACTGTGACAGCGAACCGCGAACCGTTATTATATTTCATGGTGCTACTTCCGTTACGCTCGCCTCAGCATTTTATGTACTATAAAGGCAAAGTAATACAACGCCAGTATAGCTTCGCTTCAACAAATTTACTAAAAAAGTTATTCCTTTATTCAACCCTTAGTTCTTTTACTTTCCTTCAGTACAATATTTTGTATCTATTTTTCTGACTAATATAAAATGTTATACCTATGTCTTTCAATTAAAAATTTCTTAGATAATGCACGAGCGAATGTATTTTCAACGAATTCACGACCTTTTATGTAACCTCCTTTTCGTTTAATAACACGAAGTTTATTAGTTTTAACGCTTCCATTAATCTGTGTTTATGTAATAAATTAACTGCCCTCTTTTTCGCTGGAAACACATAAATCATCTTAAACATTTCTTCCCTATAAATTTTAACCCGCAATTGGAGTTGACTAGACTAATAATGTACATTTTTCACAATTTTAAGTAAGTATAAATCGAGGTAAAATAACATAAAACAAAAGTAATAATATATTTTCAGACACGCTAGAAATTTAATACAAGGGTGTATACTGTCACCAACCCTGTTTAATCTCTATTCCGAAGACGTAATGAATAGAACACTCTCTGAGCAATCCGTAGGTATTAAAATAAATGGTGTTAGATTAAACAATCTGAGATTTGCCGACGACACCGTTCTGATCGCAGAAACACTTGAAGAGCTACAGACATTGGTGAATAAGATAGCAGACTGCAGCGAAGAATATGGACTATCTTTGAACATAAAGAAAACTAAATTTATGGTAATATCGAAATCAACACAAAATGTCCAAAATTTATATTTACACAATGAAATTATCGATCGAGTTAGCAAATACAAATATTTAGGCACTTTTATAAATGAAGACAACGATAGCTTAGCAGAAATCAAAATAAGAATAGAAAAAGCCAGATCCATATTCACTAAAATGAAGAGAGTGTCCTGCGGAAGAGATTTGAGCCTTGAAATGAAACTTCGCCTGATGAGATGTTACGTACTTTCTGTGCTGTTCTACGGAATGGAGTCATGGACGTTGAAAAAGATTGATACCAAAAAATTAGAGGCATTTGAACTGTGGATGTATCGCAGAATCCTGAGAATATCATGGACCGAGAGAGTCACAAATGTCGAGGTCTTGAGAAGAATGAATAAAGAAAAGGAAGTCATATTTACGATCAAAAAACGAAAACTGCAATACTTGGGACACATTACAAGAGGCGAAAGATATGAACTGCTTCGAATAATTATGCAAGGGAAAATAGCAGGAAAAAGGTCCATAGGAAGAAGACGAAACTCCTGGCTAAAGAATCTACGGGAATGGTATAGCTGTAGCAGCAACGAATTGTTTCGGTCAGCAGTTTCGAAAATACGTATAGCCCTGATGATCGCCAACCTTCGGAACGAAGATGGCACTTGAAGAAGAAGAAGAAATTTAATATACAAATTTTGCATATATGTCGTCACAGAAATCCAAGGACTCTATGGAGCAGAAAGCACATTAAGTCAAATAGGATAAGATGGGCAGGACATGTACTGAGATCTAATAATAAAAGACTACTTAATACAACTTTCTAGGATAGGCCCGATGGCACAAATGTCATTTGGTCGCTCAAGAAAAATATGAGAAGATGAAGTAACGAGTCATATACGTAAGATGGGGGTACAGTAATGGGGAATTGCTGCACAAGACCGGCAAGACTGGGGAAAAGACTAAACGCGACCAAGACTAACTTAAAGTTAGAGCCAAGAAACAAGAAGTTATTTGTTGACTTTTTCTATTGGTTTCTCTTAGAATAATATCTCACGTTTCAGGTGTAACTAGGCGTAAATGTTTTGCTGAAGTTCACTGCACCAGAAGTTAAATATTAGGCCAAACAATAAGCATTATTGGGGAGACCGGCCCTGGCAAGGTACGGTTAAGTTGTACTGATATCGTACTCCTAGTTTTTAATAACATAGTGGTTTTATTAAATAGTTTTTTAAAATTAAAGTGTTTATCTACTAGATACTACTACGTAAGTCATCTATACGTAATTATTATTTTATTATTGTGAAAAGAAAACGTCAAATAATAAATATACACTACCGTACAATCATTTTGTGAGGTTAGCTGCTATAAGTAGCTTATAGTAGCATGCGATTGGTTTTTCATTTACCAGAGTCGGAGTAAGGCCTTCGCCACCGCAGCTTAAAATGACTTCACACAATGTAAACACACCTTCCGATCTAACCAGTCCAGTAAATCAACGTTCGAATATCACAAACAGTTATGCTTCAGCTGCTTCACATTCTTTTCCGAGTAAGAACCAAGCAATTGTATTTAGTTGTATCGATAATGCTAAACTGCAGGATTATCTCATTCCTTTGGGTACAATCATCAACCCAAAAAATATTATTTTTTCATCTAGATTATCTCATAATAGAATCTGCATGTATTTGGCAAACAAAACCGTAGTAGATAACTTCATGACACAACATGGCTCTATAGAAGTACTCGGCGAAGTTGTAACAGCACGAAGACTTGTCTCTCCAGCAGAAAGACTAGTCTTGTCGGAAGTCTGCCCGTCAATTACTCATCAAGTATTAGTTGAAGAATTACAGAATATCGGTTTAAAGCTTATTTCCCCAATAACATTTCTGAAAATTAGCTCGACTCTTCCCGAATATAGTCGCATATTGAGCTTTCGGAGGCAAGTTTATATAAGCCCTATAACATCACCAATTCCAGATTCTATTCTAATAAATTTCGACCAAACACCTTACCGCATATTTTTGTCCCAAGGTACACTCAACTGCTTTATTTGCAAAAATGCAGGACACATATCATCCCAATGCAAAACCAGTTCAGTAACGGAATCAACTCATATTGAGTCAAACAATGAAGTACCAAATCAAACAGCTTCAACAAGTATACTACACAAGGTACCAAACACCCAGCAGTCATCAAGTTATCCATTATCAAATCCGAGCATATCATCTACACCTACAAATCTCCAAGACAAAGAAACTACTAATACTCCTACTCATAGCAACACTTTTAATCAACCTCCTTCAGCGGCAATACCGTTTTCACAAACTTCGGAAGCAATATTTTCCAATCTATCAGCTCCTTTTCCATTAGATACAACTGCAGAAAATTCTAATAAAACTGATACATCACCACAATTTTTTGAAACAACCATTTCAACCAATCTTACAAATAAAACTACAAGCTCGACTTCTGTCACTACCAATGAGTTTACTCCAGTACTTCCAAATGTAATAAAGCCACATCATCTAAGTGAAAATTCTAATAGCAATTGCGAAAACGCAAGTTCTTCCATAAAACGCAGTATTGGTGAGATCGACACGCCTCCTTCAGATTCAGCAATTTCATCAGAAAATCTGTTTGCAAAACCCAAACTCTCTAAACCAAAAAAACCACGCTCATCTAAAGTCCAATCTACACGGGAAACTCTTGAAAATTTCATTGATGATCATACCCCACCATTCGTTTTAAATTTCCACCAATTGTCCTTACTGATTGATAATGTCCAAGACTCCCCCGAAACTATTAGCGTCGTAAAAGAATTTACAACTGATATGGCTGGTTTACTCCATCTTTTACAAAGCAGCTATCAATATGCAAATGATAGATCTACAAAAAGCAAGTTTACAAAACTTCAAAAGAAACTACACAACCACTTAGGGAAAGAGATTTCTGACTTACATAGTGACTCTTCTGTAGACAATCGTTCAGTATCATCTAACTCTCAGGTGTGAGGTTCCCTCACACGTCGGAATAACAGGAAATGAAGAAGCTGACAGGATTGAACGAGAAGCAATTTTAAGTGATTTGTCGGAGCCGATAGACAAGTGTGTTTCCAGTGACTTCAAAGCTTATTTTAAAAAGTGTTGTGTTTGTGGCGAAATGAGTGGTCTCAAACTAATTCCAATTTAAATAAAATCAAAAATAATGTGTCTCAGTGGTTTCCATGGTCGCGCAATAGACGAGAACAAATTGCGGTTGCGCGTTTACGTCTAGGACATACCAGATTAACGCACTCCTACCTTTTCGCAAAGAAAAATCCACCTATATGTGATCAGTGTAACGTCCGATTAACAGTCGAACACTTTTTAACAATTTGTAGTAAATATGACCAAGAAAGACAGCGCTACAAGATCCACTCGCTCTACCACAGGCTTTAGGTCAAAACTGTTCCTGTGACAATATAGTGAATTATCTTAGATCCATAAACATTTTGTATAATCTGTAGGTGTTTAACTTTGTTATTTATATTTTGTTCCGTCGCTAATAACCTTTTGGTGGATGCGACATCTTTTTCTAATAAAAAAAAATAAGCATTATTTTCATATAGTTCCATATTTGCTAGTCCACGACAAATGTGTCTAAATTTAGATATAGGTAACGGGATTTAGCTTGGTAAATCCAAAGTCATTTGTCTGGTACCTGTTGAGGTTGCGATGCAGTTAATCAGGAAAATAATCTTAAAATAATAAAACCATTTAAAGATTATGTAGGTACGGGTGTACTTTTATATAATCTACGTACATAAAAAATGTCAGTAATATAAAGGTTGAACTGGACAAATAATAAAAACTTTGTTTGTCTAGTTTTTCTCGATTATTGAACAGCTTTGATTAGCGTTAACATAATGAAACACCGCTAGCTCATAAAAATATGTAATTCGGTCAAATAATAATTTGTCCCCAAGCAATATGTCTGACAACGCTAATCACAAGTTTATTAGATCTATAAACGAGTTCAGTATATTTACTCTAGTCGGAAAATACTTACACATTATTACTATATATTAGAGATATATTACTGACATATAATTTGATGTTACAGATTACAGCTAATCTATTAGCATTGTGGTTTGTAATAAATCACAATAACTACCAAACAATATGTAATCGGATATAAATTCTATATTTGGAACAACATTGTTGCAAATAGGCAAACAAAAGATGCAATGGGTTATGAAACTGTTTCCTCGTTGCATGTTTAAGTTCAGTATTATTTTGTATGGCATTAAACCGGAATTGATTGTAATGAGAATTACATTTTACGATTTCCAATCCAAAAATCGTTTTTGAAAAAAATTTTAAATCAAAAATTATTAATGATCTTAACCTCTTGTCTTGAGTAAAATTCTGAAAGATGTTGTTGTGCCCTGGAATTAATATCAAATTCTGATCTAACTGAGCTTATTTATATAATTATAGATTATATTATGTCTCTGGTCTGCTATTAACTAGTTAATGCAAGTTCGATTTCACCGATACAAGAGAGCAGTTCTGTGTGTATTGTGACACTTGCTACTGAGGCGCTCTAATGAGTCCTAAATACTACGAAATACGTATAAGCGAATTGCAAAAGCACTATACGTGAAATAAAATCTAAAATGTCTTTTCTGATCATAAAAAGTTCATCAAAATTTAAAAGCCAGGGCAGGAAGTGTTCAACACACCTAACAAATATCAGTTTGTCGGATATTTTGTTTGTATTACATAGTCCCCATCATCACTCTGTTTGTCTATATTTATTTGCGGATTTGACTTCCTATCTTGGGTCATAATAACATAAAAGTTTTTTTTAGTCTTTCTCTTCGACTCCTTTCAGGATCTTTTAACTCAGTTATTCTTCGTATTGGGTGGTTATTATTTTTTATGTTAAACATAGGCTAACCATATTAACTTTGGTTCTTTTTTCTTTCTTGCTACTCAACATTCAATGCCATATCTTCTCCTCAGACAATACCACTTGCCTCCTTCCAGGCATGCCTTTTTCCATTACTCAGAAATATACATCGTTAGTTTACCATCCAAATTTATCATCTTAATAATAATTAAATATTTATATAAACATTATAAACACTATGTTTCTGTGCTTAAATACTTGTCTTCACTGTTTCAGTCTTTGTTTTACTTTACTTTTAGCATTTCCTACTAATCTACTAGGAAATATCCAATATCCAATTTTCAAGTGAAATTTATTTGTCTCTTCCACATCTTTCCTTCTTTTTAATGTGTCCTACCCAATTTTGAGCGTAGGCAACTCCTCTGCATATATCTGTATATCATTTACCATTTTCTTGAACTTGTCCGTTTTCGTCTCGCATCTTAAGAATGCGATCGAGACAGGAGACCGAGACACCAAGTAAACTGTCGCTCCTTAAAATGAGTACGCGACCTGAAGTCTATACTTCAATATAGCAGATGTAGAAAAAGAGCATGTAACAGCTCCAAAACTGTTCTTTATAACGCTACTGGAAGAAAAAAATGACGATGTATTTCTCGTATTGCATGAAAATACGAGAATGAAAAAACGGATGTGTATAAATTCTAAATTTAAAACGATGCGCGAAGAAGGATTTTGTATTTTCTAGGACGATAACATCCTTGCAGGATTCTACTTTAGAATTAAATAGTGGTGAGTTCTTAGCCACGTACTCCATTAGCAATTATTCTTCCTTGCCATTCAATTTTATGTCGGAGGTTATTATTTTTAATAAGAAACCATGTGCAAGTCAGTGCTAAAACAGAAATGTCGCGCCGCGACAGAGTTAGCTACTGCTCCTAAGAGACTGAGGCACATATAGGCAACAGTCGTTTCTTACTTGTTTCTGTCTCGGCTTGCAGAACGACCTCAGTATAACAGCATTGAGAGCAGACATCAAAAGACCACAATCCGCCTGTCTCGATCACTTGTTGCGTAATTGTACCTTTACTGGAATAATTAACATCCAACTTTCTTCCCATTGGCATATCCCGTTTTTAGTTCCAGTTATTAACATCCCTGAGTAAAAATAGAAGACATGTTTAGCGATAAACTCACACTCGGTATACTTATAGATCTCCATTTTGAAAATACATTCAGTTTCCATTTGTGGGGGATCTCCAACACAAATTGAATCTTTAGTTTTATCCCTGTTTTCTGTCCTTCTTTAGGCTCTTCTTAATAAAGGGACTAAATAAAGATCGCTATGCAAGACTGGGTAAATCAATTTTCGACGCTTTGCATAAAATATCCGCTTTGTTAATCTAGCAAAAATTATTTTGTCCTTGCTAACCGAGAGAAACGTCAAGATAGGAAATTGTTCAATTTAAAAATGTGTACAGAAGAATAACCCGAAAAAAGCGGCCAGGAAGGTCTTTCAATTTATACACAAACATTTTATAAAAATTTAACAAAACTTCAATATACGTTTTTGGTCTATAAGATAAAAAGTAATATTTCTTTCTTGGTACTTGATTTTCGATGGCTATGTGGATGTTTATTTAGTTTTGCAATTGCCAATAATGGAGAGACATCATTTACATGGCGAAACGCAGTGGCGTGCTAGAGGTCCTCCACACGAACAGAAGTGTCATTAATCGATTGTAGTCAAGGTGTCAAGAAACTTGACACCTGTTGTTGAACCTCATCACCTTGGTGATGTTGATGAACGTCATACAGGCCGTACAAGAATAACCAACCGGATGGAAGACCATTTTATTAGGTTGCAGGCTTTGCGAGATCGCACTGTAACTGAATTACAATTAAAAATTATACTACACGAAGTAGGGTTAAATGCTCGAAGACCTATGAGAGTGCCTGTGATATCTAGAGGATATCGTTATCGCGCTCAACGACTTCAGTGGGCACAAGAACACGCAAATTGAGTTAGACGTGAGTGGGCCCCTACTTTGTTCACAGGTGCGTTCCGATTTGAATTTGTACCAGATAAAAGACGGACAAGAATTTGGAGATGAACTGGCAATGCTGAACGATTGGTCACCGTGCAGGAAGTTCATAGACAACAACGCGGCAGTATAATAAGTATGGGGTGACATCATTCTTGGTGGAAAAACCAATCTTGTTTTTCTGGTACGGATTCTACTGCCATTTCTACTACCAAAAATTCTTGAAAACTTCGTCTCTGGATGGGTTTCTAGAGAACAAATATTAAACGTACTATAGATCATTGAAAAATCAAGAGAAATCCATATGACATTATATACTTATTTCATTGATTATAGCAAAGTTTTCAATTAATTATTGCAGATTCTCACTACGGTGAAAGAAAAACTTCAATTTACGATATGCAGGTGACAATCATCCCTGTTAACTTGGTACTGGAATCATGTAAACTAATGAAGAATATAAAATATATAAATATAGAAGCAGGTCTCAAAATAAACAGAGAGAAGAAAAGGATCATGATAATAATGAAGGTTGTAAGCATCTAGTGTACCTGGCATCCATGATAAATAACACCGGAGGATGAGCTCAAGAAATTGTAACGATAAGACTACCAAAGAGAATTGAAGTACTATTATAAAAATACTTCAATCAACCATGGGAGCTTATCGTCTATGCCTTTCTTAGCTCAGTATCTCAAGTGTGAGTTTGTCTTGTCTTAAACTAGGGATTGAACCTGAACTCTTAGCTGATAGCAAATAAGACAAATTTTAACTAAACATATTTATTCAAAAGAATAATTCACAATAATCCACCCTGCCAAAGCTTAACAATAATTAGTGATACTTATGACTTCGATGGGCTGCTTGTGTGTTGTAGATATTAGGTCCTCCTAATTAAATGTTGTGTCCTCTGGAGAGCTGCAGTAACATGTGGATGTAGGTTCTGATTAAGTGGTTAAAAATTCGCCAATAAATTCTTCATACGGTTAATAAATTTGAATGTTTTTGAATGTGTTCACAAAATTTTAATACCATCAATAAAATATGGTCTTGTCAATAAACTAAAAATACAACAATAACTGGTATTAGTTACACATCAAAAGGCGTTTAACTTCCTTGCCATTTTACAAAATTACAATTAAACAAATAGCGTATAGCAAGGATAAAACGAAATATAATTATTATTGAACTTTAGCTAAATTTTGTTAAGATTTCTACTGCACATAATCGAGAACAAAATTATAATCAATTCAAGAAGCGTGGTTTCGAAAGAAGTAAGGTTATGAATATCGGAAACGCCGTCAGAATTATAGAATAAAGATTACAATGAAAGTACTTACCCCAAGAGAATTTTGTAGACCATAAAATGAATCTTATAATAATGTTTACCTTCTTTCATAAATTTCAAAAAGAGGCAAAAAGTTATATTCCCACTACGTTAGAAAAGTTGACTGACAGAGACGAAGGGGGAGATTGAAATAAAGTTAGCACAGATGACATAGAACGTAAGACTATGATAGAGATAGCTTTTCTGTCAACATGGAACAGAATATTTTAGTCTACAGGACAGAAATAGAGAGGGCGAATATTTATACTACGGAACAGAAAAAGAAAGAAAAGAAAGACAGATGGAGAAAGAGAGGGCGCCAACTACTTTTTAAATAAAAAATAGTAAAAAGAGAAATGAAGTTAAAGTAATTAATAAATTAATAAAGAAACTAAAATGAAATAATTATTTAAATATAAATTAATAGAGATGTGACGGTTATACGTTACAAAACAAGACGGAAAACTATGAAATAATAGCAAAAAATTCACTGGATAAGCTAACTAAAGGAGAAACCTTGAAAATCAGTTTGGGGACTAAAATCAGATTGGTTAGATGCTTGATGAACAAATATGTCAATAGGAGACCAGCTGAACATCAAGAAAACTTTAAGGGCACATATAACAGAGTAAATTGTAGCCTATTTTGGAGAGGTAGATTTCCTACAAGGTACACTGACCATATCTTGATAACCGTTGCTGTTCCACTATCAGAATATGCAAGACATAAGATCGAGATAAGTAAAGAAACATCGACAAGACCAATTTATGATAACTCATGATAACACGATACCTGTATCAGGTTAGCGAATAAAAAGAAGTAAAAAAGAAAAGAAAACGGTATCAAGAAAAAAAGCAGACCTAAAAAGTGCTTTAAACATGAAAGGAATGGGTCAAGATACCCACTTTTTACAACCGGTTCTAATGGATTTTTAAAGTGGGTACTATGAGAAAGTAAATTAAACAGATCGGGTATTTTAAGAAAAAGCAGATATCAGATATTGGCTTACACTGATGATGATACGATTTTATCTAGATCTGCAGATATACAGTAGAGATGCAGTGGGATGTAGTATAATCAAACATCTTGAAGGTACTAAACAAGGAAATACATTCAGGTGCAAACACGCCTATTTTATAGAGAAGAAGATACATTTTTGGAGATGTCACTTCGAGATTGGGCATAGATTTAAGGAGGGACAATAAATGTAAACAAAAAGCCCAATATATACAAAAAGCTATTTATTTATAAAAATATATGGCATGTGGACGAAAGCAATAAAAAGGATTGTTTCCCGAAATTGTACTTCGTAAAAAATATGACCTTACATTTAAGGCATACTTGCAATCGGCCTTAAAAAACTGCACTTATTTTAGCAACTACATTCAAAATGAAATTCTACGTTCTCTCAAAAATGTAAGGGATATTAAGAAGGAAGTAAAATGAGACTTCTGATATCACTCGCCACTAGCAGATTGCTATTGTTTTTAGATATATCCCTAAAATAGTAAGTTTCCGGTTTAAAGGCTAGTAACATTGAAATGTTAAATTTAACTGATGCAGAAACCAGTTTTGAAATAATAAGTTCTACTTGTCATGATATGAATATTTCTGGGACGATGTTGAAGCGATGTGCTTTGATTGAGGTTCAGCGATGTCAGGAAACTTTACTTGTGTACAAAAAAGATGTAAAGAGAAAAAAAAATAAAATTGTGTATATTTATTGCTATGCTCATTGCCTTACTTTAGCATTTGTAGCCACTTGCGCTAATATATTGAAAATCCAAAGATTTTCGTTTTTGTTTGTGTAACACAATTGGTTTATTCTTATATTAAAGACAGTCCAAAAAGGCATGCTATTTTTGAAGAGACTATAAGGGTCGTATATAATATAACAATTAAAAACTTTAAAATCTTTATCTTAAACACGTTGGGCTTGTAGGACTAAGGCAGTTGCTGTGCTCAAAAATTAGCTTGAAGCAATTATAGAAGCTATTGAAGAGACAGTTGATGATGTAACCGATGTAAAAGCTAGAGCTAACGGTAAAGGGATACTATATCAAATAAAATCCAATGGTTGTCAAAATTAGCAGATTACTTCAATCACCAGTCATAGATATTTGTTAAGTTATAAAAGAAGTTTCAAACTTAGCGCTTACTTTGGAAGGATTAAGAATCGAATCATCCATATTTGATATTTATTCTAAAGTAAAAGACACCCGTGGTAAGCTTCAAATTGACCTTCCTACTACGAAAAAATATAAAGTTTATACTAGATTGTATAATAATGCTGGAAATGCATTTAGAGTCAACGATAAAATAGAAGTAAGGCTAGCTTATCCGAGATGCTAGTTATTTTCACTACTCTTCATTTCCATTTGTTATTGATTAGGAACTCATTACCGCCTGTTGAAAGATTTGATTATTGACGCTAATTCTAATAGCTCTTCATCTTTCCGTCTTACTTCGCTCATTTCTATGACGTGTCATTTTATATTTTTAATTTCTTTTTCCAGTCTACAAGTCTTGATTGATTTGATAGCGAGCGGCAGTTATATGTCGCTACATAAAGCGTTGTTGTTTTATTTAGGTAGCGGTTAGACTCCGCAGATTCTTAGCACACTTTGCCTTCCAGGCTTGAAAAAGAAATTTACCCAGTTCAGGGCCATTTGGGCATAAGGAGAATGAGGGCCATGATTTCAGTATGTCTTTCATGTCAGGGTTCTGAGGCGTACCTTACCACGCTGCCTTAGTGTGGGTTGGTAAGGGTTCACTGGAGAACTATTACTCCCATAATACTCCATATATTGCCCGGGGAGTACGCAACTTATGTCTTCGTGGACGTAGGAGGTAGGATTCTTTGGCAGAGAATGTCTGTCTATTTTTAGATCGGCTGTGTGATATATCTACATGTATATGTATATATATATATATATATATATATATATATATATATATATATATATATATATATATATTTGTTTTTTTAAGCCCTTCTCTCTATTCGGATTGCCGAATATAGGCCTCTCCTAATTCTCGCCATTCATCTCTGTTGTTTGTAAGACGTTTTGTACATTGACCCTGCAGTTCTTTTAATATCATCGCTCCAGCGCATTTTCGGTCTTCCTCGTGGTCTTTTGGCTGGTCGCCAATTCCCGATCTCTTTATTCCATCGGCCATCCTTAAGAAGTTCGTTATGTCTAGCCCATTTCCATTTCAGTTTAGCTGCCTGTTCGACAGCATCTTTTACTTTTGTTCTATTACGAATGTCTTCATTGGTTTTATGGTCTTTGAGTGAGATACCCAGCATCTGTCGTTCCATAGCTCTCTGAGTTTTTCTGATCCTTTCCATGTTTATTTTAGTGAATGTTCAGGTTTGAGCTCCATATGACTTTTATTCTCTATAAAATGATGTGTGTTCGTTGGAGAATTAAATAACGTAACTCTGAATGAAATGCACAAATTTATTTATATGTTAACAGTTTAGGGTATAAAACTATACTAACTTAAGAATTACAAACTAATATCCTAAAAACCTCTCATAGTTCTTGATAATATCGTAAACACCTCGAGATACTCAGGGTGGATGTTTATCATCTTCTAAGTAGTCTGAATATTGAGATAAAACACACACAAACACAGTGGCGTGCTCGCCATAACATATGTAAGTACAGGTAGGATACAGGAATTAAACACTTTGGTTCGCAGTCTTTGAGGTATATTTTTATTTTTAAGTACGTATGAGAGTCTTCCGAATGCTGCCCATCCCATTTTTACAAGTCTGCTTATTTCGGTAGTCTGATTTTCTTTGCTTACCTTGACATTTTGGCCCAGATATGTATATTCATCTACGTGTTCTATTTCTGTCCCTTCAATGTTTATCATAGGTTTGTCATCTTTGTTTGACATTAGTTTAGTTTTGCTAAAATTTATTTTTAGTCCTTTTTTTAGGGATTCTGTGTGTAGCTCCTCAATCATCGTATTCAGTTCATTCCACGTGTCGGCTATTAGTACTACATCATCTGCGTATCTAAGATGGTTCAAGTATCTTCCATTAATAGGGATTCCCTTATTTTCCCAGTCTATTGACTTAAAGATATCTTCTAAGGCAGCTGTAAATAATTTTCGAGATATTGTATCTCCTTGTCTTACTCCTCGGTTGATTTTTACTGGTCTTGTTTCGATTCCATTACCCAACGTCACTATCATTTCAGCTTGTTTGTAAATATTATGTATTAATATTCTATAATTGGAGTCGATCCGGTTGTTGACTAATGTTTCTTCTATTGCCCACAGTTCTACGCTATGAAAAGCTTTTTCATAATCTATAAAAGCCAGACATAATGGGAGATTGTATTCGTTAGTCTTTTCTATTAGGATTTTCAAAGTATATAGATGGTCACAGGTGCTGTACCCTTTTCTAAATCTATTCTACTGGTTGATATCCGTCAAATTTAATTGTTAACCTGTTTGCAATAATGTTTGTAAAGGTTTTATAAAGTTGTGAAAGAAGTGAAATTCGACGATAATATTTCAGGTCTGTGGTGTCTTGCTTTTTGTGTATTAGTATTGTTTTAGAAGTATTCCATTGTTCTGGTATGTTGCCTTGGAATAGACATTTATTAAATAGTATTTTTAGATATGTAATGGCTTCTTCTCCGCCTTCCTTCAGCATTTCTGCTAGGATTCCATCGTTTCCAGGAGCTTTATTCCTTTTTATTTCTTTTATTGTTTTTTCTATTTCTTCGTGGGTTATTTCGGGCATCCCTTCTGAGTTGACATTTGTTATCTGCCTTTTCAAGTTTTGCTTTGAGGAGTTAGGGGGATCGTTTCTGGAACGGTACAGATCGGCGTAGAACTTTTGAATTGAGTTTGCAATATCAGATTTACTTTTTTTCTAGTTGTCCTTGTTCATTTTTAATGGTTATTATGTTTTTCTTTCCTAGTTTCGGTTTGGTGCATTTGAGACTTTGGTTTTTCTCTATGATTTGTTCTATACGGTCTTCTTGAAGTTTTTTAATGTCCTCTTTTATCTGTTTTCTTATTACTCGATTAAGTTCCTTAAATTTTGCAGTGCCTCTTTTGTTTTGTCCCAGAAGATCTTTTCTTTGTTTCAGCAGGTTTTGTGATTCTACACTTATTTTGGATTTTCGTTTTCTGTTCGCAGTTGCCACTTCTGAGCTTGCATTTAATAGTTCTTTTGTTATGACTTCATTGATTTCATTTTAATAAAGTTTATCTAAATTTAATACTTTCTTTAACTTGCTTTTATATTGTTCTGTATTAGATTTTATTTTATCTGTTTCTATATTCCAAGTTTTTCTAAATTTATTTCTATTTTTGTTATGATTTATATCTAATTTGGCTCTAACCATTCGGTGATCGCTACTTACTGAAGCCGTATTTATTACTGTTACGTCCTGTATGATATCTGTTTTGTTACACAGTATGTAATCTATTTCGTTCCCAGTTTTTCCGTCTGAGGATAGCCACGCCCACTTTCTTTGAGGTTTTTTATTATAGAATGTGTTCATTGCATAGTATTTGTGGGCTTGAAGGAAGTTAACCAAGGTTTCTCCTCTCTCATTTCTAACTCCAGAGCCGAATTGTCCTATATAGTTTTCGGTTTTTTCAAGTCGTTGTCCGATCTTAGCGTTGAAGTCTCCTATTGTCATTGTATATATATATATATATATATATATATATATATATATATATATAAATAGAACCAATACCGCAATAGGAAGTTTCTTTAACGAGCCTATGATAACCACAATACCCAAAGCGGCATGATTAAGATGGTTAGGACAATAAAAAAGAATAAAGGGAGGTTAAAATCTGTTTTATCAATATCTTCTACCTAAGATATTGATAAAATACAGATTGATGAAAAGAGAAGAGTAAGTCGATCAATAAAAGGGTCGGTTGCGGAAAAAGCGGAAAAGCGCCTTAAAGAAAAAGTGTTTAAAATTGCAGAACAACAACTAAGGACCATAATTATTGGAGAAGAACGGTCGATCTATATACTTACCTTAAAGGGGTTATTCAGCGTTATATAAATTTCTAATCTGCTTTTTGCAGCGATATCTACAATTTCTCCTTAATATGCCATTTAATTTAATATTTGATGTCCCTATTGCCATCAGGTCGTTGGCACACGTTAAAATCGATTTTTTACTCGTAAGTTATATTTCCTTCCTCGTCTATGATCTTTACTCTCTCATAAAACATTTTCCAACACAGTATTAAAAAAGTGGTGCAATTTTCTGTTAATTACTCATCGCGATGTAATAAAAACGAATACACGAAACGAGATATTAAATTAAACTCCAGCTTAACTACCCATCTGCAAATAATTTTAATCATTAATATCTTTCAAATTTTTTGCGTTCCTTTGCCTTTGTATACACATCATGTCATATTCCAATTTATACAGAAATCTACAAAGGGATTCTTAAAATTTCAAAACTCCTGCAAATTTTTCAGGTCAAAAAATTGAATTCTGAAGTACGTATTAGAGGATTTTTCACTTTTTTAATCTTTTGAATATATTAGATCTCTTCGAAAAATTGCTTGTAAGCGACTCAAGGAAATTCTGTCGTTTATTACGTTTTTTTTCTATTATCAATTTATTGTAATCGGTCTACACATAAAAACATAAAAATAACATAAAAAAATATACACGAAAAATAATTCAGTTCAGTGACGAAAAGCCCTTAAAATTAAATCTTTTGAATATATTAGATGTCTTGGAAAAATTGCTTGGAAGCGACTCAAGGAAATTCTGTTTAAAATTACGTTTTTCTCTATTATTATCAATTTATTGTAAACGGTCTACATTAAATACATAAATCTGAGAAGTAACTCAGTTCGGTAATAAAAAGCTCATCAAATTAAACTAAAAGTATTTTTCTTTTTATTGTGTCGCCTTCTAACGGTATTCTCTTTCTTTCGCAACGTGACATATTTGTTCAACACTGAGGTTAGCCCAATCTCTGATATTCCTCAGCCAAAATTTCTTCTTTTTCCCAAGCCTTTTCTTGCCTCTACTCTTCCTTGCATGATGACGTTCAGAAAAGAGTGTAACATTTTTTTTATAATTAAAATAGTAAATAAGTTTTAATCCCTTTACCCCTGTTGCTGATACGCCCATGGCCGTATTTGCAAATAGATATGCGGGTGGGCTCGCTCACCATTAGCAAATTTTATTGGAACATACCGACTATCACGGAGTTCTCAAAGTACGGATGGTCGTACTCAAAAGAGGCCGAAGTAGAATATTTTATGGTAGAGTTTTGTTAACCTTTTTCGATTCCAGGCGGGTTCTTTTTAATAACTTTGGTAAACACAGTCGTAAAAGCTCTTTACAGTATCTTTCTGAAAGAACCTAATTCAAAATGTTCTATCTCTTCTCACTGTTTCCAACTACAAGAGTCCCGTTACTTACCAAAGGAAGAAAATGACTCTGGGCAGGACAGTCTTCGAGTAAAGACGCTTGCTTATCTTACCCTTCTCTGTGAAATTTTTCTCTAAGTGTGTATACACTGAAATCTTTGAAATATCTTATTATATCTTGATTAAATATGGTCATAAAGTACCTTCATTTTGATTAACTTCAGTGCTTGATACTAGTAAAGTATAGTAGAATCAGTGAAATAATGCAGCAGTCATCGAGATTTATTGTGTTTTATCGTAATCGTATTACCTTCAATTATCTGGGCGAATAATATTGTAATCATATTACCCAGCCCTGGACGAATCTGCGTCAACCATTTCTTCACCTGTAGCTAAGGTTAACTTCCGATTTATCAATTCAATTAAAAGAACATTTAATTCTTTCATACGAACTTTCAATCAGTTATTAAGAACTTCTCACAAATAATAATTACAAATATTCAATATTCAGTAAGAACAGTGAATTAAACTAAAAACAGTGCGAGACAGACAGTTAACTTACAACCAAGTGCGGGTTAGTTTCATTTTTATACTACAAAATTCTTGTAATCTTTTTGCAATCTTTTTAATTTAAGTTTAATTAATTTTGTTTTATTTGCTATGATTTATATCTATTTTTAAATTTACTGTACCCATTATCTCGAGATAAGCCCATAAACAGCGAAGAGAAATTTCTTTAATCAGCTTTAGTTGAATTTTTTTAAATACTACCAGGCTCTCTTCGCTGATAATGTAATTTGTGCATGATTTTATTATATTGTATCTGTAAAGGTATTTCTTGATCATAATACTGTTTATTTCCATATGTATACAACCATATATTAATTGATGGTGCATTTTTTACTTGTGTTTACATTCAGCCCCCTAGTTAATTGTGTTGTTGAATATATTGTTTTGTTTTATCCATGAATTTTATCTTATCCTGTCCTATCTTTACCTATTTCGTCCGTTGGACCCATTCCCGGTTCCAAAAGCTAGTTTCAAACTCACGACTCTCTCTGCACTAACCATCTAGCTGTCATCCGCAGTGTCTCCATTGGTGACCTTTCTAGCACCGTCGAAAAAAGGTTTCCGAGGTTACACATATATTTATACCGCCCAAAACGTGGGGCCTATATCCTTTTGTTTTTATAAAAAATATCCAACACGTAGCTTGGGAAAATACTCCCACAATAACTTCTAGAACAAAAGGGAACAACTATCCAAAAGAAATCAGAGAACTCATAGTAGAAAAAAGGAAGTTGAGAAAAAAATGGCAGCAATACTCCACGAGACAAAACTAGTCTAAATAATGCTACACAAAAACTAAAAAGGGAGATACAGAATATGAAAAATTCAACAATTAATTCTTTTTTAAGTAATTTAACAGCTGACCAGAACACAGATTATTCGTTATGGAAGGCAACAAAAAGAATGAAGAGTACTACTATAGATCAAGTTCACAGAATAACGAATATAATAGAAAAAACATTAGAAGAAAAGAAAGTCTGCTCTGCAATCTTCTTGGACGTAACACAGGCGTTTGATAAAGTCTGGCATGACGGTTTAAACTATAAACTAAGAACGTTCATGCCTGAACAGTATTCAGAAATCTTGAAATCATACATTGCGAATAGATATTTCAGAGTAAAACAAGAAGAAGTGTACAGTACATCGACTTAAGGGAGATCAAAGCTGGCGTGCCACAAGGGACTGTCTTAGGTCCGGTCCTGTACCTATTGTATACGTGTGACATTCCAGAGCTAGAACAAAACACTATTGCCACCTTCGCGGATGATGCAGCCATACTAGCGATAGGGAGACTAGTAAAAAAGCGACTGATAAGTTGCAACTATCAGTAAATAAAATACATAACTGGACCAGAAAATGGCGAATAAAGTTAAATGAGACTAAATATGCATACATTAACTTTACAAATCAAAAAATAGAAAATTTCCCAGTTAGAAAAAATGATACCCAAATTCCTTATGCAACATCAGCAAAATACTTGGGCATCACCCTAGACGCGAAGCTGCTCTGGAAAGTCCATGTCAAAAAGAAAAGACGGGAGCTTGATATTAGATATAAGAAATTGTATTGGCTGATTGGAAAAAATTCAGCATTATCAATTCATAATAAATTATCCATCTACAAGCAAGTACTGAGGCCAGTATGGGTATATGGGTGCCAACTCTCGGACTGTACCAAAGCTAGTAATCTACATACTTTCCACAGATTTCAAACCAAAGTACTGAGAAACATTGTTGATATATCCGTAACAGCAACCTCCACCAGGACCTGGGTATGGAAACTGTGATCGAAATAATCAAGAGAACAGCAGCAAGTCACGAGCAGAGGCAGCATAGTCATGTGAATGTCGAGGCAATCCAGCTTCTTGACAACACTGAACTAAAGAGAAGACTCATAAGGACAAAACCATTTGAGTTAGTGTAAATATGTAACAGTTTAGTGTAAAAAGCAGAGTATAGTGCTGTGAAGTTATTGCATGTTAGTTGTAGTGTATTAGTTGATAGAGAAAATAAGAGTAATCCATAGGGTAAGCCCTTAGATTTAAGTATTTGCTTTTTATTAAGTTAGGTCAGAAAATAACTGATAATTGGTCATTTGTGACCAGATAGCAGTATACAAACACAGCACAGGTGTTAAAAAAAAATTATATATATATATATATATATATATATATATATATATATATATATATATATATATATATATATATATAATTATTTTAATCTCTCTTTGAATTCACAAAGAACATGAGTTAGGGATTTATGTTTTATAATTATTGATATTTCATTTTTGGTCGACTTCATGATCTAAAAGTTCTATGCTATTTTTATTTGATTTGAGTCTGTGGAATGATGTATGTTCTTTAGTAAAACCCTGAAGTTTTTTTCTTCTTTTGGTTTATACGTATGGAACTCTGTTTTCTTTTCTATAAGGGCTTAATGATTTTAGAATAAGCTTCTCCGGATTTTGGTTGTATTTGACTTGTTACGCTCCTAAGTCATTGTTAAATATGTTGCTGTCCATTTTCTTGGTGCCCAGCCAGTAATCCTTCATTGTACTTTGTCTTTGTTTTTTTATGTTGTCTTTTGCGCTTCGTAATCTTTTTCAATAATTGACAGTTTGCCATTGATAGTTAGCTTGTGTGGGATGTTGTGTATCGCTGGTAGATGGAGTGTCTGCTGGATGTATAACTGTTTAATGTGTTTGTTCACCTGATATTGGTTAAAAGTTTGACGTAAATGTTTAAAACTGTTGTTGTTGGTAAGGCATCGTGGAAGGGATTGGATGGATGTTTGTTGCTATCTGATGTTGGTATGGTGTCAGCGCTTGATTTATCATCAATTATCTGTTATGGTCGTAGCATATAGCGGGATTGGTTTGCATAAGTTGTATTTTATTATAATTGATTATATTTTTCATTTACTTAAATTACCCAGTATAAGTTAAAAATTGTGATATTTTCATACCCACAGTAACTAAACCGGTTGAAGAACTGGTATTGATTTGGGCACTTTTTAACACTTCTTAATTACCTGGTAATTAATAGCGATAGGTACTATAAGATAATTACTTATGTATTTATTCTACTTATTTATTGACAAAGCATCGACCTCACTGTTCGGTCTTTCGAAGCCGAATTCATACAAAAAAATAATAAATAGTAGCCTAATAGCGGATAAACGAAGAAGAGCAAGCATTACAATATTTCTAGGAGATAGGAAAAACCCTTACCTAAAGTAAACACTTATCTACGCACAAGTTGAATAAATACATCACTTTAATTAACTACAAGAATAATAGTCATGTAAAGAAGAGGATATAATAAAGAAGATATAAACTAATAAACCAAAAACAGGAAAATAGAATGGAATCAACATATATGGAAAAAATGTCAGAAAACAGAGCAACAGAACAAATATAGCAAAAGACCAATCACCAAATGTAAGGACAACAGGAAGTGCAACAAAAAAGTTAATAAATTTATATAATTACCCAAGATCAGTTAGTGTCTGCTGAAAACATTATTTTTGATCATTAGAATCTCTGTCAAAGGGAGAATGAACATTTGTACACCCTTCTACTGGTAATTAACAATAAGAACGATTTCCGTACTCGTATATATAGCCAATTAAAAGTCATTTATAATAATTCACTTCCCTGAAAGTTGGGATTGATGTCAGCGTTCAATTCTAATCGTATTATTCGGAACAGAAATGGAAGGATTAAGCCAATCATAAAATTCATTTGGAAACTTTACCCAGGAGAACAAAATAAATTTGAAGTTTTGAAGCGATTGATTATTTATTAATACTGATACTGCGAATCACGCTAACTGCTAAAGCGAAACAACAAATGGCCAAATTGTTTTCTCCATTTTCCTTTCTAAATATTCCTAATGAAACTCAGCGAAATGATATTTCCAGACGTTTTGCGAGAATCTCCTAATTCTTTTTATCTTTGTATTTCGCTTCTTGGAGTTTAGATTAAGTACATTGATATTGGAAGTCACTCTTTTCTATCACAAGTTTTAAAATGCCAATATTTCTTAAAACTTTTTTTAAACATTACAAAAGGATATATTTTAGCAATTATTGAGGAAAATAAACTTAGTTATGAAGTAACACAATTTTATCATCTCTTAAAAGAAAGCTTTCTATTTTGTGTTGGGTCTGTTACTGTATCTATTTCTTGAATAATATGTAACTTGAGTAGAGCTATGAGTATAATTTCACTATTTGAGAGAGTGATTCATCGTTTAAAGGCGCAGAAATGCGGAAAGACGTATGAAAATCCAGTGACGTACAGTCACTTTTATTTTAACGTTAATTATATTTTATTTTTACTGACGTTTCGATCTTTATATCCAAAGACCGCTTTCAAAGATAGCTTATAGATTATATTTATTTTATTTGTTTATTATTATATATTTTTATAATCTTATATTGTTTATTTTCTTTTTTTTTCTATCTTTAAAAACGGAAGAGAGATCGAAAAGTCAGTGTATTAAACATGTAAATTAATATATTGTGGCTTATTTCCAACTTTCTCCCTAAAAATACAGAATGCCACAAAAAAGAAGCTATAGAAAAATAAATATATCTGTCATTTGTATGTTTGAAAACGGTCTCTTTATAGAGATCGAAACGTCCGTAAATTAAACATTTGAATAAATATATTGTGGCTTATTCCCAACATTATTTCTAAAAATACAGAACGACAAGCGAAAAGCCATAGAAAATAAATATTACTATCATTTGTATAATTGAAAACGGTCTCTGGATATAGAGATCGAAACGTCAATAAATAAACATATGTAGAAATATTTTGTGGCTCATTCCCTACATTCCCCTAAAAATACAGAATGCCACAAACAAAAAGCTATAAAAGACAAGTAATTTTGCAGAAAGTTTACTGATACCAACCGGCTGTCGCGGAAGTTACGCTAAAACGTCTTTTGACGTGACCCGTCCTTAAAGAGTTACGCAATGAATTTTTTTTTAAACAAATTTTAAGACAGTTTCCACACCACCCCAGAGGTATGTCTTGTGGCGCGTTACTTTTTTTAAATGGGTGTTCGCCAAGAGTCATATTGTCTTATTAAATAAAATGAACAAAACACTTAAACAGTATAAAACAAAACAAAATAAAATCCTATAAAACAAAATAAAATTCTATAAAAACAAAATAAAAATCATGTTTGATGTAACAAAACATTGTACTATTCTATTTAAACACAAACACTATACACACTTACTATGTTCTTCTCGTTTTTTTTTTGTTTTTGGTTTTTTTTATGCTGATGTTCTTATTAAACTATTAGAAAATATTATTCGCTGTCTAAATCTGAAGATGCAGTGCTGCTATCGCTGCCATTATCTTCACCACCTGGTGTAATTATAATTGGCTCTAGTAAAACTTCGATATGAGTGTCAAGTTCCCACATATGATGTTCTTCTTTAATTATTTGGCCTATACATTTAGCCCATTTCTCTGGAGTTACATGGAGAATTGCTTGAATCAAAAGTTTCTTAATTTCGTTTAATTTGAACGTTTTGTTATTGCGTGCTACTTCTCCTTTCACTTGCGCCCAGATAAGTTCAATGGGATTAAGTTCGCAATGATAAGGTGGTAGACGCAGAACTTTGACACCATAATCTTTTGCAGTTTCATCTACAGCATATTTAAGATATTTACTTTTCCTTAGCAGTGCAATGTCAAGTAGCTAAATTTTGATCATTGATTCTTCGTATGCAATCCCCATTTCTGTAAGCCATTATTGAATCCTCCCTTTCAATTTCTTTCATAATCACCTGTTTTTTTCGACTCAAATTGAAGAAAACCATCATCAAGAAACCCTGTATCACTTCCTATATGGGTGATGATTAAACGCCGTCCCTTTCCTGGGGGAGCTTTTAATCCTGTAGATCAGCCTTCTATAAATGCTTCGAGTTTACTTTTGACATTTAAATCTTGCCAAACTTTTCCAACTGTATGACCTTCTTTAATCCAGGTTTCATCCAAATAACATATTTTGCGTCCAGTGCTGCGAATTTTGCGTATTTCTTCTAAATATTTTCTTCTCCACACAATAATTTTATTTTTTTCTAATAGCATACTTTTTCTATAGAGTTTTACATATCGAAAGTTCATTTCGCGCATGGTCCTGATTAAGACTCTACGAGATATCTTGGGTAAGAAGTTATCGTTTTGCTTTTTATTTTCCGATGTATTTTTACGTACACGATAAATACAGCTAACGGATACTTTTGTTAAACTGCTACAAATGTCGACCGCTTGGCTACATTTAATGCCATTTTTCTGCCGACAATTCCTTCATAAACGTTTCGTATCATTACCTTCTCTTCGGACGTTAACATTTTCCGTCTCTTTTGCGGCTTTTCATTTTTGGAATCAACATCAGAATTTTGCTGTCTTTTCTTGGAACAACTCGGTTTTTCATCCAACTCCAATAAAACTCAAACCAAATAATCACAGAATATAACTAAAAATTTACTATAAAACGACAAACTATAACACTCATATTATCAATAACACGTTTTATCAATAACACAAACTTATCGCATAAAATATATTTACAAAATGCAACACATGCCCTACCATCGGAAACGCCAATGTAAATGAACTATTGTTGATGGGCACTTGGTCGATAAAAACTAGTTTTACGGCTTTCTGTGCGTCGGAATTGAAACGGAGTTCCGTCGCTAATTCCAAAGTTGCCAAACGATTGAAAAATATTGTTTTAAAATATCGATTTTTATTTTATAAATTTAAATATGTAACGAAACAGAAGATATAAATAAAATTTATTTAATTACAATTTTGTGCTTAATTTTTACTATTGAAAAAATCATTTTTTTTTGGTATTTTTATGACGGTAATAATCGCTGCGTGAAAGAATACAGGTTTTGTATGACCATCATTACTACTTGTGAACAAGAATTGGCTACACTGTACGACAACTCCTGGTCAGTTTTTCTATAGAGAAGCACAAATAAATATACTACTTATATATTGTCTAATTTCTTATGAGAAAACGCAATTTGCAATTGAGAAAACGGGTAATTTTCGAGGGCCGCTGTGTACATTTAAATTTGAGGAGATTCATCGTTTAAACGATGAATCACTCTCCCAAATAGTGAAATTCTACTTTAGTCGTATTGGTTTTGTTTCTTGGATAGCTGATTTAAAAAATAAGAAAGTTGGGCCACGTGTTGCAGATCACACCCGTAAAAAATGACAAGGAGTATAAAAGAAGAAGTCATGAAAGAAATGGATAGACACGATCTAAAATTATTGTTATTTCCATCGATATAATATACAAGGATGGAACCTATTAATGCATACTTGCGCCCAAAGCAGCTAGTAACAATGGCCGACTCTTGTCTCAGGAAAGTCAGTGGTGTACGAAAAAATTTTTTGGGTACATATATCAGAGAGCTTGGAAGCGTAAAGGCGAACTGCAAAAACACGTTTCTGGAAAACTGAGTATAAAGTTTAAAAATAATAGACAAGATTAAGCAAAAAAAAAATAATAGTAAGGGCGAACAAGTTTTATTTTATTCACAAAACTTAAAAGAGGATCAGTTTTGAAGCTAGTTATTTGTGGTATGTTTGATAAAGGTATAGTTTTATGGGATTTTGCCACAATTGACTGTAATGAAAATTACATTTTTTTAAGGAAGAAAAAGTTTTTTTTAATGTAATTATCAATACAAATAATTGTGGCTTAATCCCATAAAACTATACCGTTATTAAAAGAGGATTTTGCAATATTTGCAAGATTTTTATAAAATGTAAAGAAAAGGGGTTTAATATTTTTTATTCTACAAAAATAAACATAGTTTTGTTAACAAAGTATGTGGAACGTAATAGCAGTAAAATAATTTGCAAAATTCACAAATAATGCTTCAATTAAAATTTGATTTGCATCGTCTACAGTTCGACTTCAGTTGTACTAATTCCTCCACTAATAGCTTCTTGTAAAGCACGCTTGTGAGGCATGGGTACATAATCAAGAAGATCTTGTAAGTCCTTTTTCTTTTCTTCTGTAAGCTTGAGAATACCCTGGTATTTGAGAGAAAGTTCTATACTATCTATCTATACAAGTTAAAATTTATTACATCGTGAAGTTTCTTTCGTCCCTTTTGGAGTAAGACATTTGTAGGAATATCCGTGTTATATGCAATTTGAATTTTAAAACCCATCTTAAAATCTTTTAAAAATTCGAATATTTTGCCATCCTTGAAGTTAGCTCCCAACATTTGAGATTTAGTTGCTGCTTTTTGAAGAATAATGAAATGCGTAACCATTTCCCTCGTCACATTAACAACTTGCAATTTGTTCTTTTTTTAGTGTATAAAGCTTTAGTGTAATGAAATGAATATAGTGTTCTTTAAAAAATACCTCACAGTCCTTGATCTTTAATTTAATTGAACCAAAATCTCGATCACATCCCATTAGGCTGTTTTTCAGGATGTATGTTTCTTAGCCATTCCATATAAGCTCCATATACTCCAATAATTGACGAACCCGGTGGCATATATTTTCGAAAAGGACTTTTGACTCTGCTATAGTGACTGGAAACGGTAACAAGTGAATCAGTGTGATCTCTGACCAACTGCTTTCTATATCCAACCATTTTATTTCCTGGACTTAGCTTCCCTCTGTTATTACCCAGCACAGTTCCTGTGGTGCTCTGCTTGTCTAAAACAACGCAAAACTCTTTTTCGCTTATGCCATGGATGCTAATAAAAGCCTGGCGACAAACAAATTTTCTTTCTCCATTTATTGAAACACTATATTCTATGGTCCGAAGTTTCCTACTAGCTCTGTCAGTAATTAAAGACTTTTTACAATCATTCCAACTTACCACTTTTGAAAGGTATTGGTTTTGATTATCGTGTTGATTTCTCATTATTTAAACAATGATCCCGTTATATAAAACTTATATTTTAAGAAAAATATCTTATTGGATTTCATCTAAACTTTGATATAAAATTTATTCCAACCTGTAACAAATTCCATTTTGATTTCATTTTAAACAGGCTATAACCGCTACATTTTCAGACACACACGGAATGTATTGTATGTATCACTCGAACAAAAATCGATTAATAACATAACCTCTTCAAATGCAATATGTACAGCTTTATGTCTTCATTAAACGATCGTGATGTTTCCTTGTATGTTATCAGAATAAATGCATACGTGTTTCACAAAGCAGATGTCCCGTCAATATTCTCCATTGAAAGAGGAACAGAATAACGTATGTCTAGTTTACTTATGCTTAAAAAATAGGTCAATCTAAATGCAAGGAGATTTTCGAGACACGCAACTCCAAGAGTTGCCTTACGGTTTATTTAATAATTTAAAATTTACGGGAACAAGACCGAAGCTTGATTAATTTTCTTCATATTTAAACTTCAATGCTGTTTTACTGCTGCAAATAGAACGGAAACATTCCAGACATTTCTATTCTTTGCAAAATTTGATAATGTTTCACATTTTCTGATTCCATTTGTTACGATGTGCTTTCGTAGATTTCGTTTTCAAATAAATAATAAACCCAGAAAGCAATAAACGCGAGAGAAAAGGCCTTACAAAATCTACTTTAAACTTTATGCAGAGGGTGATAAATGTGAACTATTTTAATTAAAACGTAGGCTTCCAAGGCGAGGTATATATTTAAGTCGTCGTTCCTGTTTGAATTATGTCGTTATTGAATAAGTCATCAAAAGGTACGTGTAGACTACTGGTCAAAATCACTTCATAGTTAGAGTGCCCGTCGGCCAAAAAATTGTTGATAGATACTTCTCCAAATTTTGGGTATCGCTTCATTAGGCCGAGTCTGATACGGGTTCCCTCTGAGACTTCCCTGGTTCTGGGGCGTTTTTCGTCTAATTTTACCGAATCATGTCGATTTTACGACAAAAGGAAAATTTATAGATACTGATATTCTTTTTAATTAAATAGCTTAAAAATTATAAGTAAAACACGTAAATAAAATTTTCTGATATAAATATTGATAATAAATATAATGATATTATCAAAAGATTTTTGAGTGATATAACCATATTACTCACCAGATCACTCAAAGTAATATGGACCAGATATCCATATTACTTTGATAACAGTTTTATCAATTAAAAATTTATAGTTTATGGACAGCCTAAAGTTTTTTCCAATTAATTAATTGATTTCTTTTTGTCTTAGTTGTCTTTGTTTTCACTTTTTCCTGATGTGTTTTTTTAACAAAGACCTTGGTCCAGATATAGCCCAAGGTATTTAGTCCTGGATATTTCCTTATTTGGTTAATCTAAACCTAAAAGTTATGCAGGATTACTTGCTTTCATTTATTTGCTATTATTCCAGTCCCAGTTTTCAAGCTCATACAAGTAGATGTGTTTATGACTTGTGAGCGCTACGTTGCCATTTGCAAATGTGCCAATTGTTACAAGTTACTAGATCAGTAAATATATTAGAGATCCCAGGACGCTGCCTTGCAGAATTCCCGCCTTAATAGGATGCATTTTGGATATTTCTCCATTTACTTCTGTTCTGAACTGTCGGTTTTCCAAGTATGATAAGTATTCGAAAGAATGCTGGTAATATTTGTTTCATTTTATAAAGAAGTCATTTATGCTAAACCTTATCAAAAGACAGTATTCCTTTTCTTCTGATTTTATGTTTTATTCGGTGACATTGCTGGATAGTTAAGTGTTCTCGTCGAAATCCAAACTAATAATTTGGTATACAGTCTGGTAAAGTCTAGTTCTATTCTTTTTATTAAAAGTTTTTCTAGTAATTTAGAGATTGATAACAGAGTGACAGGTCGATAGGATGAGACTTCACTGAGATCCTTCCCTGGTTTTGGGAGTAAAAGTATTTCTACAATTGAAGACCTACCCGGAAAAACGTTGTAAGCGACAAATTTTGATAAAGTGGTGTTTCAGTGGAAAAACGTTCTTTATACGTTAAGCAAACTAGTGACACCATCTATTGGAATTAATTTCAATTCAATGCCCTCCTTACAGAACTACAAAACACGGCGTGAGAGGAAAAACGTTACTTGTGCATTAAACTTGGCAGAGTGTGGAGGGTTATCGTCTACAACACGTCTTAAATCATCTAAATAAAGGTAAAAAACGACAAATAAATTTTGAAAACTGGCTGAAAGGAAAGCGTAAGGGCTTAAAAAACAGTGGACAACCTTACAAAAATTTTAAAAATGTTTCTGTTCCACAAAAATTGCCTCCTAATGTGGTAAGTGGAAAAACTTTATATGTGTTAACAGTGGAGAACCTTACAAAAATTATAAAAATGTTCCTGTTTCAGAAAAATTGCCTCTAATGTGGTAAGTGGAAAAATGTTACATGTGTTAAAAATCTGTAAACATATATTTTCATTTTAGGCTAGATCTTGTGCACGTGCGTTCAACACATGTCAGTTAATTACCCTTGAAATCAGACACAACTTATTTAATGATTTTTATAAGAAAACATACAATGAACAGTCACAATATTTGGGGTTACGTATGGAAGTAGAGGAGCCAAAAAAAAGGAGAGTAGATGAAGCCGGTAGATGTAAGTCAGTGTATTGTAAAATATTTGTTGTTGATTACTGGAAAAAGAAAACAGGTATGCCAAACGATGTTTTGTAAAACTTATTCTATAACAAAACGCAGAGTTCAAATTTTATTTGAAAAAATCAAGTCAAATCACAAGTTGCTTGACTGTCGTTGAACACACGTAAATCGTGTCCAACAAAAATCAAGGAGTCTTTAAAAACCTAATCAGACAACATATTTCGTCTTTTACATCTCAAGAAAGCCACTATTCTCGAAACTCCAACAAAAAACAGTGCCTTAATCCTAACCTAAATATTAACAAAATGTTTGAGCTGTTTAAAATATTGTATCCAGAAGTTGAAGTAAAATTCCACACTTACAAAGAAATATTCAAAGAAGATTTCAATTTGCGTTTTGGAGTTCCTCCCTCCGATACTTGCAAAGTATGTGATAAAATTTTTATAAAACTGAGTGCTGCAGAGAACGAGGAAGAATGAAAGAAGATTCAAATTGAATCAGTGCTACATCATCGAAAAGCATAAAGTGCATATTCATCTTTGAAAGCTGATGAAGAAGCAGCTGAGTTGAATTATTAACTAATGTGATAGTCTTATGTGTGGATTTGCAACAAGTCATTTTTATACCTTTCTTATTATATCATATTCCGATGTGTATTACCAGCGTTAGTACGTAAATTACAATTTTGCTATCCACAATATGGAAATCTCTGAAGCTATCATGTGTTGATGGCATGAAAATGTAGCCAAGTGGGGCAGTGCTTGAATATCTTGTTGTATATTAAGGTATGCTCTTGAGAATTTTAAGAAACTAGAGGCTGGAGAAGAACGAAAACTTATACTATGGTGTGATTGATGTGTCGACCAAATGTCAGCTATTTAATGTCAGCAAAGTTCTTTACTAAAGTAAATCAAAAATTTTTAGTATCCGCTTTTTACCAGCTTTTTACCCTGTCATAGGGATTTTGCGCTCATCGTAAAGATAAAAAAAACAGTCAGCTATATTCCACTTAAGGTGTACTTGAGCTAATCAAATCAGCAAGATCAAGAAAACCTTTTCAAGTAGTTGAAATGAAACAGGAGAGGAAGGAGAGGAGGAGGAATTTTGTTAACTTGATCTCAGTTGAGGGTCAAATTAAGAAAGACGACATTAAAATAACAGAAGCAAAATGTCAAATTATAACAGAAAGAAAAAACAAAGCATATTTACTGATGGAACAGGAGCACAGAATTCGACAAGTAGAGGAGGAATACAAGTAACTACGTAAAGAAGAAAAGAAAATCCACAACAGAAAGAAGAGAGAAGATATGAACAAAGAACTTTAAGAACTACAAGATCTAAGTAAGCCAATAGAGACATGATAATTTTATCAGAATCTAAACAAAAGCAAAAAGAATTCAAACAAAAGAAATGAGGAGATAAGGAGACTAATATATTGACAGAACAGCAAGAAAATCTAAGAAGATGAAATTCCTGAATGTGACCGAAAATATTTTAAATTATATTGATATATTAGATGTTCGTTTGTAATACTTACTCCATTTAACGTTTTTTATAAACATATTTGATTTTAATTATGTGTTATTGATATGGCATCTGGTAAATAAACATGAATACTCCGCTACTGACACGCTTCTTGGTAAAACACATAGGAACAGCTAAATTATACGATATCTGACTCATATTTCATTATTTATTTGCTGGAGTATAGATTCTAGCGCTAATACCCAGATTGCAAGTTGAAATAAAAAGAACGTATTTATCAAAATTTTATATATTAATCCAATCAACTGCAAGAAGTTTTTGTCCAATTAAATACTTGTTGAATATCGAACTTTAATACTGAAATAATTAAATTATTTGTTAATTTATGCTACAAATTAATACACGTATTGTAGCAAATATGTTATCAATAAATATAAATGTTTAAATACATCAAATAAACTCAATATTAAATTGTATCAGATATAATTTGATTTTAATTCTGTACATATTTTATTTCATTTCATTAAATACAAATTTAAAAAACACTGTTGATATTACGTTTGTATCAGAAATGTTTTTCATATACCTATTTAATCAATATCAGAGGTTACAGAGGTACGAGCGTTGACCTCTGCCTCAGAGTAGTTGTGAAAGTATATATATATATATATATATATATATATATATATATATATATATATATATATATATATATATATATATATGTATATATATATATATATATATATATATATATATATATATATATATATATATATAAGAGTAAGAAAAAAGAAGTACTTGTGACTCGTTTGGAAAAAATATATAAATGTTTTTGATGGGTTGGAGTCAATAAAAGGGGCTATTGGTTAACTATTTAATATCTCGAGCTTTCAATTGTGTTTACAATTCTTATCAAGAGCTTCTAAAAAATTTTAATAATTTTGAAAACATTTTCTTAACAAAAAAAAATAATTGAATTTATAAATAGTTTAAATAGCAACCAATTACAAATAAGCCTCAATGTTATAAATGTCAACTTAAAATGATTACATTTGACAATTATATTGTCAAAAATAAAATTTCGTTTAAAAATTCTTTTTTGTTTAGTAACAAAAAAGAAGAAGATTTATTCACCATTGATAGATGTCTGAAAAAATGTAACAGATATATGGAAAATATGTTATAAGGTTTATAACAGGATTAAAAGAACGTGTTTTAAAACTTTCTCATCCAGATTATCTACATGAAGATCTTCAATTGTTAAAAAATATTTTAATTGAAAACTTTTCAGGCTCTTCAGAAAAATTCCAACAGGCTGGAAGAACGCTACTATGATTCTATTGCATAAAGCTAAGGTGACCAACTGTACTCATTTACTGAGTTTTGTACTCTTTTTTCGCAAACTGTACTCTGAAAGTACTCATTTGTATAATTTTATACTCATTTGTATTTCTAAAACATTTTTTTAGATTATTTTGTGTCAATTTTATTAATTAAATATTTAAAATTATTTTGACAGTGATTTGAATTTCACGCGCGCATACTGCTTGCCGTTTCCAGCACGTCGGAGGCACAGAATAGTTTCCTATTCTGTGTTAGAGGACAGGACAAACACCAGACACGAGTTTGACAGTGATTTGAATTTCGCTCTCACAGGAAAGTTTTCTATGAAAGGAATTCCCTTTCTGTCTAATTTATTTGAGGTTAGAAAAAACCAACAATTTCGTACTTTTTGTCCAAGTTAACAAGATTTGAGGTGTACAAAATAGAATAAAATACTATTTTATTCATCTAATGAACGTGAAGTTGCTTGTAAGTATTAATATTACACTTTCATTTTCATTTTACTTAAATAATATCAGATTATAATATTTATTTAAAATCAAAATAAAAAATAGGACAACAGTAAGTTGTGTGGTCCGAGAAGTTAGCTACTGATATAATGAAATGTAGGCATGACAGTGTTGCCATGTGCATATTTTTTATGCCAAATTCCATGTGTAAAATATGTATATTTTTTAGATTTCTAATTTAAATATGAGCGATAACAAAAGGAGAAAAAATCGTTTAAACGAAAATTTAAAAAAAGATTATCCGTTCATTGTAGTTAAAAATCGAACTCAGTGGTGCACCCAGGGTTAAAACCCCCCAGGGCCCTATTCCGACACTGTTACTCACACATTTTACGGACTCAAAATGGAGGTAGCATCATAAAAAAAATTTCGGTGACCAACCAAAACCCCCCAGAGGCAAATTCTAGGTGCGCTACTGATCGAAATGATGACTCCTTGGTTAAATGCACAATCTGCAATAGAGAATTTTCAGTTGCAATTCATGGACGTAGCGCAATAACGACACACATTGAAACGAAGTACATAAAACTTCTTATGACACAGCAGCGTCGACATCCAAACTGACAACATTTTTTAAAGGAAATACTTTTGGAACTAATGAAAAAAATTAGCAGTTATAGAGAGTACTTTCGCTTTTCACACAATAATCCATATTCATAGTTTTAGCAGCATGGACTGCACTACTAGATTATTTAAAATTTTGTGACGAAAAGTTTTCTTGTGCGCCAACAAAATGTGAGTCAATCGTAACCAGCGTAGGTGTCAATAATGTGTACACAAAATTACAAGATCTTCTGAAACTAAATATTTTGGGAATTGGTTGTAATGCACATTATATCAAATGCCATCAATACAGCATCAAGTTCAATGTCAATAGATGTGGAGGTAATTATTACAACTACATATTTATATTTTAATCAATTTACAGTACGGGTAGCAAGTTTGAAAGAATTTTGTAAAGAGGCTGGTGTTCAATACAAAAAACTGCTAGGTTATTCCAAAGTCAGATGGCTTGCTTTAACTACAGCATTAGAACGCGTTTTGCAGTTATATGATCCAATACGTTCATATTTGTTAAGCCTTGATAAATGTCCTACAATTTTGAAGAAATTCTTTGAAAACGATATGTCAAAACCTATGCTAAGTTGTTTACGCAAATAATAGTTAAAAGAATAGAAAAAAATTAGAGACTTATTAACCAAGAGAACACGCATGATTCCGAAAAATTACGAAACTAATAATGCTCATCTACAAATCATAAAAATCCTAATAGAGCAAGTAGTGGAATATAATAAACCTCTATAGTTGAGCTAAGCAAAATACTACTTACACGCTAGATTATAAGTATATAAAATTATTATACAATATATACCTACAGGCAACAACCATTGTCAAATTACATACTAATAGTAATCACATAAAAATAGAGCAGGGGGTTAGACAAGGATCCAATATCACCTTAAACTTTTAATAAGGTACAAGAATATGCTTTTAAGAATTTGGATTTGTTGACAAAGGGAATTGTTATAGATGGAGAAAATCTAACCAACTTACGTTTTGCCAATGATATATGTAGTCATAATAGCTGATGATCTAGGAGATGGTACTGGAACTCATTGTAGCTACAGAAAATGTACGTTTAAATATAAACATCTCGAAAACAAAAATAATGACAAATTTGGTATCCAACCAGAACATCAGTATTGGTATTCAAGAAATAGAGCTCTTAGATAAATATAAATACTTGGGACATGAAATTCTGATTGGCAGGGATAATCAGCCCCATGAACTGAAGAGAAGAATTGGTCTTGGTGGACAGCATATGGAAAAATAAGAGAAACTTTTAAAAGTGAGCTTCCTACATGCCTGAAGAGAAAAGTATTCGATAAATGTGTCCTCAGAGTGTTACCTCTAACAAAAGCCTCGGCTACCAAACTAAGAGTCATACAGAGAAGAATTGAGCAATCCATGTTAGAAATATTTCTGAGAAACAAAATAAAAAACGAAGCGATCGAAAAAAATAACCAGACTAAAATGGAGACAGGCAGGACGCGTAGCTAGAATGACAGATGGGCGATGGAGAAACAGGGTATTGGAATGAGGACCAAAAGAAGACAAGAGAAGAGTCGGTCGACCATCTATACGATGGGCTGACGATTTAAGAACACAAATAAAAACTGGATGAGAGCGGCGCAAGATAGATAAGGATGGAAACACGGGAAAGAGGCCTATGTTCAGCATAAGACTTTTGAGGCTAGATGATGATGATAAGTTTTTTTCTTTGGTAATACCAATAGCAATCTTCTTTATCGACATGTCCTGCTTATGCCTCACCCCAAGTCTTCTTTGGTCTCCTGGATTAATTTTCAGAATAAAAGGTTATTATATAGATAAAATTTAAAACTATTGCTGCGGTTGAATAGACATTTAAAAGACATTTCAAATTATATACTGCAATATCTTCTGCAAAATTTCTCTTTAAAAGAATTAGCGATGACGCCATTTAGATGCCATATAGATAATGTCAACAATAAAAAGTAATCTTAGAGAACGTACATTTAGAAATACAATAAACGTGTTTCAGTATTTTTTTCTAAAGAGATTAGTTTTCAAAATAATGACTTTTGCTCCACTCTTTAAGAACACAGTGCATATTTGTTGCTTATAGGAGAATATGGATTCTTGCTACAGTATTTTTAATTGTATTGTTGAGTTATGTAGTTATAGTATATACATATTAGTAGTAATAATAATAGAACAAAACAGAATTCCTCAAGAATGGAGATCAAGCATCCTAATACCTCTCTTCAAAATGCACCGACGGTATATTTATAATGAGGCAAGTGCAGGAGAAATCATTAAAATACAACAAAACGACATATCTATGTTTCGTGGAGAAAAGCCAGTTGCCTTAAGAAGGCAAATTAATGGACGTTATCCACTTATTGTACTCAGGAGAGAGACCTCCAGGTATAATCAAAACGATCGAAAACATCTATCTACCAAAAAAAAACACAATAAAAGTAAAGGTAGAAGAAGAACTAACTGAGTCTATTAAAACTGGCTTTGGGATAAGACAGGGAGATTTTATTGTTCAAGCTTATTACGGGTGAAATAATAAAAAAAGTAAGAACTAAAAACCGATACCAAATGGTAGAAAAACAACTTAAAATAATCTGCTATGCAGACGAAGCAATACTACTTTCTCAAAGTATGCTGCAAATTTACTGAGATGTAAATTGGAGCTGTAAGGTCAGATAATAGAACAACTGATGGATTGAAAATATCTAGGCATCACATTATCTAGCTACGGAAATCTCCAAACAGAAGTGCAAGATCAAATGAATAGAGCAAACAGAACCGCAGGTTGCCTGTATAAAACAATGTGGAGAAATACAAATATCGGTAAAAAAATCAGGGGCAGAATTTACAAAACAGTCATCAGACCAATAATGACATACGCGGCAGAAACACGACCTGACACAGAGAGAACAAAAGGAATGTTAGAAACAGCAGAGATGAAAACATTTAGGAAAATTGATGGTAAAACACTATGAAGCAGAGATAAAAGTACCAATATACGACGTAGATGCAAGGTGGAAAACATTAAAAACTAGATAAGAAAGAGAAGAGTAGAATGGAACGATCGCATAAGCCGAATGAAAACGGAAAGAGACGGTTTCCCAATAGGGAGATAAGAAAACATATTAGTAGTAAAAATTAATTTAATAAATTTTACGTCCCAGGGAATGGCCATTTGACAGCTATTTATTAATCTCCCTTAATACCAAATAAAGTTTAAATACCCTTGGCTTGGGGTTTCTCTTCTCCTGTATCTATTATCAGGATCTTCGTGTAATATTCTCATTTTCAGATTTTCTTTCTTCTATGCATATACGAGTATCTATTGATTTTTGTATATTTTCCTTATTGTTAGTTAATATAACCAGATCCTCGGCATACGATAATCCCTCCAGTTTCACTAGCAATTCTTATAACCTATTGTAATTTCTATATATCTTGACCTCATTTTCATATTTTTAATAATATTTTATCACCATGCATGGAATTTGTTTTATTCTTCTCTTTATGTTGAATGTTAAAGAAATTTTTCCGTTTATTTGCACTTTCGCGATGACTATTATATATGTCCTTTTTATTACTTTTATTGCCTTTCTGGTGATTTACTTACTTTATTATTTCTCTATCTATAGAATCGACTTAATGGCTTAAATGCACACTAGAAGTATGTAGATTGGGTGGATCATAATTCGAGCCCGGCTCGTCAGAAATTATAATTATAGTATGAAATCCTTAATGGGTCTGAGATGATAATAAATTGTCAGAAGGAAAATAAATTTCTTGTAGTTGGCTGTATACCATAAATCACAACAATTGTATTTAAAAAATCCTTTATAAGAGGTATAATAATATAAAAACCCTATCGGGCTACATCTCAGAACGTTTTCGGAATGACTATTCCATCATAGCTTCAATTGCTATCTACAAGCCCTGATAGACACCTCGTCTAAGGGCCAGCCATATATATATATATATATATATATATATATATATATATATATATATATATATATATATATATATATATATATATATATATATATATATATATATATATATATATATATATATATTTGTGCTAGCCGAAGGTGTTCTTTTCTTTTCTCAATAGGTATCAAAATCATCCATTTTGCAGAGACTGGTTAAGTAGTTTGAAAATACGGCGCACTAATCCAACATCAAACTAGAAACACATGATATTGTGACACAGAAAAGAAAATATACATTAACAGGTGAGTAAGGCGAACAGAGTAGCTAACATAAATAAAAAGCCTGAAGTCAGAAGTAGATCGGTGAGAATGCAATAGGCGGAGAGTCAATGGAAGAATGACAATGAGACACTCAAGTAAAATAAACCTAAGACAATATCAATGAAAACTAAAACTGACGTTAATTAAACAGCCTATCAAAATAGAAAAAGAAGATGAATTCATCATAATACTCCAGAGCTGCCCCTAGGATATGTTCATTTCTGAATGAAAGACCCTGTATGGCATAAACAGAGTGTCTAACGGTTTTATACCCCAAAAAGCAATTAAAACAAAATGAACATATGCATTTCACATTGTTGAGATAAGTAGTTCATTATTCCTAAATTATTTACCCAAATTCTATTAATAGCAATGCATGTGTCGCACATGCCAAAGGTACAGTCAGACTAAAAGGAAAGCAATAAGTGTAAATTAGTTAATATCGAATATTAAATTGTACGTAAACTGTAGACTCAATTAAAATTTCGTTGGTAATTAAATTTTTTGTTACTGTTTACAGAAATCACCCTAGACTAAACTAATCAGTTTTATAATTTTTACTTTTTTGGAAATAAAAATACAATAGATCGTATAGTAAACTAGATAATCTAGTAGTTTAGTAGTACCGTCGAAAATTGTGGAAAAAACTACAGAAAATACCAAGAGACTAGTGGCAATGTCCGCACAAATGTATATGAGAGACTCATACTCGCCAGAATAGACAAAAATGTCGACAAGCACCTCATCCCACAACAAAGAGGATTCAGACTCTGAAAATCTTGTATCGGTCAAGTCCTCACACTAACAGAACACATTGAAGAGGGCTTTGAAGAAAAACTTATAACAGGAGCTACTTTCGTAGATTTGACAGCCTCAAAAGGGTATCACATTACCAACACTCATTTAAAGTTAATGTTTGGGCAGCAACTTTAGGTAACAAATTAATAGGTTATCATATTCTACCTGGAAATTTAAATGGTGATATGTATCTTGATTTTTTAAACAATTCCTTATTCGAGATATTAGAAGATTTAATGCTAAACGAGCGAAGATCTTTATTTTTTATGCACGATGGAGCTCCACCACACTTTGATAGAAGGTGTCGTAATTGGTTGAGTAATCATTTTCCGAATCGATGGATTGGTAGAGGTGCAGAAGCTCCGATTCATTGGCCTTCGCGGTCATGCGATTTTAACCCTTGGACTACGCAGTTTGGTCATATATTAAGGAAAAAGTCTATGCTACAGAGGTAAATTCACGCCAAGAATTTGAAGAAAGAATTCAACGTCAATTTATTGACATCATAGCTGATCCCCTACCGTTTAGAAGGTTAATGGAATCTTTAGAAAAAAGAATAGACTTGTGTATTCGCGAAAACGGAGGGCATTTTGAACACTTACTGTAAATGAATTTTATTTTATGTTCTTAGTCATTAATTTAATTTTCTTCTTGTGAGTTTTGTTTCATTACTAACTATTTTATACCAGCATCAATTATTACTTCATAATTTTCAAATCAAAATATTCCGAAAACGGTACACAGTATCGAGTTTTACCAAGAGTACCTTTTTTGTGTAAAATTGAATGATGTTTAAGTTTACTTGAAATTTTGATTAATAATTATACTCATAAAAAAGTTATATTGACTAATACTTAGTACGATCCGTGTAACTAGCGCCCTCTATGAGAATCAGATATAAAAACAAATTCATGGGATGTATCAGCTTCCAAAACATATTCGTATAAAATTTCATTACAATGTTGCCAGTAGTTTCGGCAAAATCGTATAAAATGCGTAAAATTTTTTTTTCTTCAACGCCCTGTATCTTGAAAACGGATGGCGTTACAAAAATTTTTTACTAAGCAAACCCCAATTATTTTTTAGTTTTTTACCTACCCTAGAGACGGGGTTACGTTTTTTGAAATACTCTGTATATCTTGGAGTAACTCTAGACTGGTCCCTCACCTATAGACAGCAGGTATACAGGAAGTAAATGGGGAGCACGTCCTGACGTTTTAAGAATAACGGCACAGGCACTGTGTTTCTCAACTGCTGAATATGCGTGCCTGCTTTGGGGCAGATCTACCCACGCCAAACAAGTTGATACTGCGCTAAATGAGGCATGCAGAATAGTAACGGGGTGCATGAAACCAACGCCACTTTCAAATCTATATAAAGCAGCGGGTTTTTCAGAGCACATAGAGAAAATTAAACAAATCGCGGACGAGCGGGATGCCCTATACAAAGCTCGAACACCACGAAAGCGACGAAAATCCAGGAAAAGCTTCCTTGGAACTATGCAGGATGAACCGCCTGAGTATTTTCCTCTTCCCCAGGTTCAATGGACCGACCAGTGCCTAGACTTTAAAACGTGGAAAACTATGAGTAGGATAAGAACAGGGGTCGCTCCAGTAAAATCAAACATGGCAAAATGGGGAAAAAAGATGATGTGAAGTGTGACCAATAAAGATGGAACCGACGCCGACGTAGCCCGATACTTGGCCGAAATTTTATGAATGACATGTCTGGACACGATAAAATAAGTAAGTAAGAACTCATGTAGACCTAATAGTTTACGCAGAATAACGTTGTAAATAAAAGCTTTCTGGGATAAACAATTTCAATTTTGCAATAACTGTTAGGTGAAACTTCTTGAAATTTTTATAGCTGAGCACATACATACATACTGAGCAGTTACAATTTTTGTGAACTTTTAGAAAAGTTATTAATAATAATTGTCAAAAAATCGACTTTACAAAAATAACTTTCATTTTAAAGGATTTTCTACGCTGTTTCATTAAATTTGTGTCACTTCTTCTTATAATTTACCGGTCTTTACCTTTAGTATTTAAAATCAAATAGAGATCGTACATTGTTTATATATTGTTTATAAGTAAACAATGACGATTAATCTTTTGCATATTTTGTTTATTACATATTATTATCACCAAATTTATCAAAACCAGTTGTTAGATACCCATATCAAAGAGTCTCATGAAAAATCCTTTTTAATTGCTAATTTCTCTGGTCTATAGCATGCATTTCCAAGTCGAGTAGAATATTAAAAGTACAACAAGAACATGGGACTATATCTTTAAACATCCCTATGTGGAATAACAGTTTAGAAAAACTATTGTAATGAAAAACAAAAGAATATAAAAATATAATTGAAACAATAACTTATTTCTAATTCGAGTTTAGCTGAGAATAAAATAACACCTCAAATATGACTAACAGAAATCTACTTTCAAAGCACTTCTTAAAGAATTTAAAGAATTGTTCTTTTTAAAAAGTTCCGTTATTAGTGAGCGATAGGAACTTAATAAATTAATTGAAAGCTTGCTTGATACAACAATTTTCTATTTCTTGTGTAATTTTAAATGGTCTCGTGAAATTGAACAACGTGATCTTATAAGTTAACTCACAGCATAATATCTGTAGATTATGTACAACGTGACCAATCCAGATGTTACAAAACTTTCTTTACTACAATTCGGAAAACACGTGATAGGTGTTTTTCTTTTTTATCAATATTATCACCATAATATATTATAAGGTAGATTATTTCGCTTTTTAAAAATATTTATTACTTTAATTTCATATTTCTGACATATCAGATGTTAAAAATTGTGCATAATGCACTTCTTAATATTTTGCGGTACTCTAAAGGTCAAAAAGCAATCGGAGAAATGTAAAACAATGCAAACTTGCTTAATCACAGATGCAAGGAAATGTGGCGGCACTGCAGCATTAAAGGTAATGGCTATAATAATTCATATTAATACATACCAACGAGGAGGATCGTTCTAGAAAAGGACTTTAAGCTAATAAGTACATACAATACAATATCGTTTGCTTACCACTGGAATAAAGAAGAAGCATATTTTAAGCAGAACCAGTATCAATATATTCTTATACTCAAGAATGCCTAAGAATTCATATATCTTCATATATAAAAATCTCGTGTCTCGATGTATGTCCACGATAATTTGCTAAAAAATGAACCGATGCGAAAGAAATTTTGTGAAAGTGTATTGTTTGATTTAACTTAAAAGATAGAATATTTTTTAACTCGCTGAAAAACCTTTACTTTTTTTTAATTGTAAATTTAAGATTTTTAATAAGACTGCCTCTAGAGTTGCAGGCAAAGAACGTGTTTAAAAATCGTTCCGTGTAATTTTCCAATATTGGGCTTCTACGAACTTTTTTCCGACTAAAAGTGGCATAAGAGTAATCACTGTGATAAAAAGTAAGAGAAAAATATAAAATTACAAACCAACTCAACTGTAAATACTAATCAGTTGTCAATCTAAAATATGGTTATCATAGAATGGAAAAGAGTTTAAAGCTTCTTAACTGTAAAGGTGGGCTTTACTCTTTACGCCGAAAACGTTGAAAAATAACTGGTTGCGAAAATACAGACAAATGAATGGATTACGCCGGTAATAGCTTATATGAGGAAGCGAAAAGAAAAAAAGACGAAAGAAAAGAATAAAATCTTCCGAAAAAGCGAAAAAAAAATAGGAAAAATCTCAACAAAACCAGAGGTCTCAGTACGATGAGACGTATTGGATCTGCTATTGAAAGAGGTAAGAGAAGTTAAAAAAGGAGTTAAAAAAATAGCAGAAAGAAGAAAAGATACGATAATGAAATTCCTAGAGTATCAGCAGCAGGTTCAAAGCTTGTGAAAAGAAAATATAGCTCTGAAAAATGATATTGAAATGTTTAAAAAAAAACAAGAGGATTCAGGATAAATTAGAACAAGTAGAGAATAGACTAGAAATTATTTTAAAAATCCTGTAAGAAGAAGAACGTCAGAGCTCAGGACCTAACAATCGATACAAGCGACAGTAACACTAAGTGAAACAATGGGAATTTTTTTCAATAATCATTTTCAAATACAAGTAACAGTGTAAAAGGCAGTGAAACTAAGGGAAAATACATGCCTAATACAACTTGCAAATATGGTTGACAAAAAACTGACTATCTAAATTAAATATAAATTAAAAGGTATATGAAATGAAACAATCTTTATAAATTATGATTTAGCCAAACAAGAACAGGAAATACAAAGGAATTTTTAAGAAAAAATGCGAAAAAAAGAAACAGGTCAAGATGGAGTTTAGGAAAATAACAATAAATGGAAAGATCTGATAGGGAAAATTAAAGATAGGAACTTGAAATGTAAGAGGTACATATAATGAAGGAGCTCTAAAACAACTTTTAAATGAATTAAGTAAATAGTGGTCCATACATTGGCGTTACAAGAAACAATAAAAAAGAAAATTATAAGCAATTACAGATTGTAAGAGGTAGATAGTACTTACTTTATCAATCACTTTATTAATGGCAAAAGTGAATCAACAGACTTGATCAAAAGAAAGGAAAAAATTTGTGCAACGGCAGAACGTTTAAACAGACAAAAGCTACAAGAAATAGAAAAGAAGGAAACATTCGTAGAAGTATCGGAAAAACCAAATTTCCCAGCAAACGAAGGAAATATCACAACGAATGAAGGATATAATAAAAACGGTATCGACTAATATATTATCAAGACCCAACAAAGTTAAAAATAGAGTGGTTTGATAACGACTTCAACGAAGTTATTCAAAAAATGAGGGAAGCCAAACAGAAGATGCTACAAATACAAAAAGATGAAGGAAAACAAAATATGAAATAAAAAGACGAAGAGTAAAACAAATATTTATAGTAAAAAAGCATAAATTCTTGGAAGAAAAAATATTGAAAATTGAAAAAAAAAATACTTTTCAACAAAAAAAAAATAAAAAAAGGAATCTGATTTCTGACGCAGACCAACTGCTCGCCAGATAAAAAAGCATGTTTAAAAAAACTAAAGCACTAGGTCAGCTTTCTGGGTCAGAAATGGCTTTCTAGATTTCGGATTTCTGATAATTACCTATCCCACAAATATGAAAATCTACCTAAATATAAATTTAGCTATTTTAGTTTACTTCGAGCCGTTAAAATGCCGAACTTTGTTGTCAAAAATGCCGCCAATGTTTACTTTAGTAAAGTGTAAGGATGTGGGATATTTACAAATGTCAATCGTATTGTTAAATGTACATAAAGCTCTTGTAATCAAATACTGTTTGCTATTGTTAAAAATATAGCCCTAAGATGTGCCAATACGTTAGAATTTAGTCAAACTACTATTTAAAGGCCTTTTAGAGAAAAGAAGAACGCAAACTTTGTAGAAAATATTACATAAATCAAATTTTCTTGGCAGAAACAAAATTGGAAACCGGTGCTAATGGGCAACGGAGAAATAATACATTGAAAATGTAGTATTTAAGTCATAAAAATTACTAGTGACAAAGGACACACTCAAATAATAGCTTATATTAGATCAGATAAAGAGTTGGATAAAGATTTAAGGTAGAGTTTAAGTTAACATATCTTTGAATGACGGGAAACCATGTCTACGTGCGATCCCACATTGACAGTCAGCTTCAGACAAAATGTCAGGAAGTAATAATTCCAGACCATACAATTTCAATAAAAAAAATGTGGTCGCGAAAATCTACACTCATTAAACCAGGTGAAGGTGGTTGGGGCCAATTCAATGCCGAAATGATAATCACCCAATACGAAGAATCGCTGAATTTTAAATTCCTGTAAAAATTAGGAGAAAAGGACCAAAGAAGACCTTATATGACACGATTACAGAAACTGTTCTGTCAAGGGGATTAATAATAATATGGGGGCCATATAATTTTAGTCAATACAAGTGAGATATCCGCTTCACTTATATTGACAATTTAGAAATTTCAGTCATTTCATAATTGTCACTATAACTGCGGCAGATTATCTCCAACAAAGTTCAATATAAAAATTGTATTTAAAAAAACTCTTTAGATTATGGATGATATCCAACCAAATTATAAAAACAAAAAAAAGAAACCACAAAAAAAACAATTTAAGAAAAGTATTTATAAATAGATAAATAAATTTTTATAAATGAAGCATATAAAATTGACTGGATATATATAGAAAAAGTAGGTGAATGCCCATTAGTAGTTCTAATGTCTGATTTCTCTTAAGAGTCTTTACCATATTGTTTATTATTTTATGTATTTTTATTAACATTAATTGTGTGTTTTACCTACTCCAAAAATTTAAAAATTTTTTCCTAGGCTTTGGCTTAGTAAATAAGCCAAAAAATTTAAAATCTAGGTCCCGGAAATGCCTGAATAAGTACGAGAATAATATAGTAAAAATAAAAAATAAACCTACCTGTAACAGGGCTACATTTTAGGGAGAGGGTACGTCAACAGAAATTATCAACACCGTAATGCATGCACAACCGTTCAGCAGTGATGTGATGTTTATTAAAGTTGAGGTGAACTCCGAATGTGATGTAAAGTACGAGAGGAGAAGTGAAGTTGTGTCAAGTGAAGTTGTATGCGCCGTTAGGAGAACGCCGACGCCAGACTGACACGCTTACTCGGCGTCCTCAGCGACGCTCATCACTTGAAACTCTTGCGTAATTTGCGCGCATGCGTTCCCGTTCCCGAAATTAATTTACCAATTTTATCTGTGAACAATGCTGCCACGTTTTAGTTTTTTCTTTGAGATGTATCTACGTAAAAAGAAAATGGCAAGTATGCACACATCGCAGATACTAGCGACTCTTGGAATCTGCAAAGGATTGACAAATAAAGAAGGCTATGATGTTAAACGCAGAATTCTAGTATTCCTATCTTAATAATTTTACTAATTAATTAATTAATGGCATGGAAGATGGCGAGAACGTGCCCTCGGCATGTTGAAGCTCATTTCATAATCGTGACTGCAAACGGAAACAGAACATGCACGTCTTCAAGAATAAACAGTTTTTCAGACAAGCTGCTGGAAAAAGTAAATAGTGGTCACGTTGCCAGAAGAAGGTGACATGCTGTTAATTTAAGGGCTTAAAGACGTGGTTCACACCCTATACTGAGGCCGCGAGGCATGCACGTCGCTCTGGGGTAGAGAATTTTCAAAATTGGAGGCATTGTCCATTTACTGACGTGTCAATATTATATTTTTTAATATGCGATAGATACTTACAAATCAGAGATACGTTATTTCCCATATTAATTTACAATATGAGAGATCGAAAATTCACTATAGACTATGTAACAAAAAGGAACAACACTACAAAAAAATGGATATTAGATATGATTCACATAAAAAAAATATCTAAACTTTATCAATAATAAAACTGACATCAAAGATCTTTCCAATATGCATCACAATTTAATCAATTGAGTTGTTTTTTAAATGCACCATGGCAGATGTTTAAAGTACCTACCAGATGTATATTGGGTCAGACACCACTTATTCATTCCATCGTAAACTTTTAAAGAGTGCAAATATAAAAAATTTAAATCCGTAAACTCATTTTTCGAAACCAAATTCAGATTCCGCTTTAATCTGTGCCTTCTAAGAATTGCAAGGCAAAACAGACGTTAATAAAGATGTTATTAGAGACATGGAGAATCTAAAATTGCATTCCACCACATATCTCCTCAACTAAGTAAAAATCCTTAGCGAATTGGTTTCTAGTATTCATAAATAGTATACCGGAATAAAAAGAAAAAGACAGTTAAGATTTGATTTCACGTATATTGCGTCTGTATATCCGCTTATAAGTATTTCACCCTAAAAGGGATCATCAGAACGGATATTCACAGACGCTCTGAACGTGAAAACAATTATTTCCTGTCTTGGGAAGTAACTCTAACATAGCTTCGTATGGACGCAAATAGCGACATCTGATAATAAATCCGTAAACTAATTTTTCGAAACCAAATTCAGATTTCAGCTTTAGTCTGTGCCTTCTAAAAAAAATTTAATTGTGTAATGTAATGTTTATAAAATAAAATTCTTATTGAAAGCACTCTGTGTTCTGTTGGAGAAAAATGTTATACGGATTTCGTAAACCGACCACAGGCAAATATTTCAATTTTAAATGAACCAAAAGTCAGAAAACGGCTATCCAGCAAAGTCCATCTCTACCTATTAAAATACTTTGGGCATGTTACGAGAGCAGACACAGAAAACATGGAAAGACTTATTATCCAAGGAAAGGTAGAAGGCCGAAGGGAGCCCAATGGATGGAACAGAGTTTTATTCTCTGATGAGAGTCGAACGTGCTTGTATAACAATGACAGAAAACGACGCGCCTATCGGAGGCTTGGAGAACGATTTATCCAGTGCTGCAATGTCGGAACATTGAGGTATCGAGGTGTTTCGTGTATATTTTGGGGTAGTATATCTTTAGAAGGAAAAACACAGCTTGTGTTCGTGCCCAGTGGTGGTCTCGGAGGGGATTTGACAGCGGATCGTTACATTGCGGATATTCTCCAAGACCATGTTGTTCCTTACGCCGGCTACATAGGTGATGGCTTCAGGCTAATGCACGACAACGCTTGATGTCACACAGCTCGGATATCGAAAGATAACCTGGCCAACACCAATATAACAACAATGGACTGGCCTCCATTGGGTCCGGATATGAATCCCATCAAGCACCTACGGGATGAACTTAAACGCTAGGTTCGGGTCCCTAATCCAGCACCAGTGACAGTGGCGGAGCTAAAAACTGCATTCGATGAAGAGTGGGAAGCGAATCCTCAGGAATCAGTCAGAAACTTAATAAAAACTTAAGAGGTCGCATGGAAAGTGTAGTACAACTCAGAAGAGGAAATATTCAGTGTTAATTTTGATTTTTATGTGAATTTACTTTTATATTCATTACAAAATGACTTTCATTCATAACATGTTTTCTCACATACAATAATAAGTTATCTTTTTTATGTTCTTTACTTACTAAATTTATAAATGTAAATGGTGTAATTGCAATAAAAAGTACATCTGTTTGCGATATTTTACTTAATTTTACATATATGTGGATATACACTGGCTAAATAGAGTAGTCAAAAAATATTACAAAAAATACAACTTATTTTACTTTTGAGTCGGTTTTTTTGCTCGCAAGTGTATATGCAAAGGAGCTGTACACGCTCAAAATTGTGTATGGCAAATTAGCATAGGATAGAGTAACAAAAAAAAGTAGCCACCTTTTTCGCCAGATATAAACTGTATTAATCACGATCGGGCTGACATGTAGATTCAGTTAAACCAGATCCTCCCAAACTGGCTTTCAAAAAATTGGCAATGAGCTGTATGTAATTTGGACACATATCTGAGAACTTTATCAATAATTAAATAAGAAAACTTCAAAATATAGTATTACCAAAAGCTAGAAATTTGTAGTTGAAGACTCTGTAATAAAAGTATTGGACAGAATTTGGTTTTATTTTGTATTTCCCACTTGTGAAATTTATTTGTTGTTATTAAAAAAATGCTTTTCTTAATTCCTTTGTCCGGCTTATACTGTAACAGAATACCAGTTCAGTGATTACAACAAAATTATGTTTTTATGTCTACCACTCCGGTATCTACGGAAAAAATGCAATAGACGCATTGCACCATCATTTAGGATACTGTCAAAATAACAACAGAGGACATTTTGAATACTTAATTAGGTAGACAATAATTTGGCAATCTTTAAATAACCTATAAATTATTATGTTCAAATATAGTTGTACATAGTTTGTAAAAAAATTATTGAGACGATTAGACGCTTCTAGGCTTTTGTCTTTGCCTCTAATCTTTTTAAGATGTTCCTGACTACATAAAATTGAAAGTATGTATAAAAGTGGAGATGTTAATATAGGTACAATAAACAGTGTTGTATTTAAAAAACCAAAGTGACTAATACTATCAGAAAAATGGTAAATCTGGCAACGTTGCATACATCAAATTTAATAAAAAAACAAACAGAAGAAATCAAACGCCAAACACTGTTTGTCCGAGTTTAATGAGCCATATGTTAAAACTATTTCTGAAAATAGCAATGTATTGACACAACGATGCCTTTATGTAAACCAAGATGTGTATGTTTTATTGGTGACAACAAAGCATTTGACAAAGTAAGACCTAAACATCTTATATAAGTTCTTAAAGAAAAAACGATTCCAAAGACATACGAATAAAAATCCAAAGAAAACTAAATTGATGGTTGTATCAAAGAAAAACATTAACATTATCAACCTCCAAATTAAAAATAAGCAAATTCAAAGAGTTTAGAAATACAGATATCTGGGAACATATGTGAATGAAATGAACGATTACACGAAGGAAATCACAATGAGAATTGAGAAAGCGAAAATCGCCTTTGTGAATATGAAAGGAATATTAACCAGTCGATTATTCTTCTTAGGGTGCCTGTCCGTTCTGAACGTTGGCGATCATCCTGGCTATGATGACTTTGTTGGTTGCTATACGAAATAACTGTGTTGAAGTCTTTCTATTCCATTCTTTCAGGTTAGCAAGCCAGGATATTCTTCTTCGTCCTGGGGCCCTTTTTCCTTCAATTTTACCTTGCAAAATGTATTGGAAAAGCTCTATCTGCCTTGATTTCTCATTATATGTCCCAAGTACTGCAGCTAACGGCCCATTACGATGTTGACCATATCCGCGGTTGTGTTCATCCTCCGCAGTACTTCTTCATTGGTGACTTTGTCTGTCCATTGTATCTTCAAAATCCTTCTGTATGATCATAGCTCAAAAAGTTTTGATAGAGTTTCCGCCTTCAATGTCCACGTTTCTACTCCGTACAGAAGTACTGAGTACACATAACATTTAAGGAGCCTTATTTTTGTGTCTAGGGTGAGGTCATGGCTCTTGAACACAGAACTCATAGTCAAAATGCAGTTTTTGCCTTTCCGATGCGACATTTAATCTCTTGGGTATTGTCAGATTTGCTCGAGTTATGTTTTCCTTGCTGATGATCTTTAGCTTGGTTTTGCTGGTGTTTATATCCAGTCCATATTTTCTACTTGTTTCCGTTATTTTGTTCATTAAGTTTTGCAGCCCTTCTATGGTATTGGAAAACACTATTGTATCATCTGCATACCGCAGGTTATTGAGCTTGACTCCATTTATTGAGATGCCTTCATCAATATCTTTTAGAGCCTCTTCAAAAATGCGCTCCGAGTACAGATTGAATATCAGTGGTGAAATTATGCACCCCTGTCTCACTCCCCTTAAGATTTTGACCTGATCTGTATATTCGCCATCTATTCGGAGTACTGCTGATTGATTCCAATACAGGTTAGCTATTATTTTTAAGTCTTTTCCGTCAATCCCTGTCCTCTTAGGTAAAACCAGTCGATACTTAGAACTAAAATACGTCTAGATAAATGTATTTATTCTATACTTCTATGTGGCGTGGAGACGTGGACTACGAATAAGTACTGCTGCAACAAAATAAAAGCATTCGAACTATGGTATAGAAAAATATTGAAAAACAAAGTCTACGAAACAAAATCCTGGGAAAAATTTTAGGAAGAAGTATAGGGAGAACAAAGATGTCTTGGCTCCGAAATTTTAGAGATTGGTTTGGTTGCAACTCCAATCAACTGTTCCGTGTAGCTGCATCTAAGATCCAAATAGCGATGATGATAGCCAAACTTACCACCACAAAAAGAAGAAAACTTACCACCAACGTAAAATGTATAATTAGGAATTAGGAACTATAAATATTCACAAAAGGCTTTTATGAATCATTTCAATAAACCTTACTCGTTCAGTTACATCTATACTTAGAGCTACAATTAATGCTGAGTCAGTTGTATATTTTAAAATACGTCAAGGGCCTATCATCGTTGCCGATATTATCGACTAAAATGTGTTTAAAATAGAAACGTATTAAGGAAAATGATCACTAAAAACAACTAATCGACAGCCTTCGTTTAAATATTTATTCTTTGTTGAAAAACAATTGTGTATCAAATTCCATAAAATTTCAGTAAACTATAGAAAATTAATGCATGATCAATATTAAACAATTTATGACATAAAAGCTTTCGGAAGCATTTCTATTCGAAATTAAATTTAAACGGATGCGAAATATTGGATTGCAATGTATAACAAAACTAGAAGTTGGTCAAATCGTTACTTTTAATGACTAGTTTCTTGGTACGGATTCACTCTTTGGAATAAAAAGTCATTATTATATTAATAAAATAATAAATTGGTGACATATTTAAGAAAGGTGTAAAACAAGGTTGAATTTTGTCTGCTCTGTTATTTATAAGAAGAAAGCCAAAGGAAGATTCAGAGGATGAGGACCGATATAAGTATGTTCAAGAAGATAATGGGAGAATTGGAAGAAATCAGGCAAGAAAGTAAGGAATATAGAGAAGAGATGATATTGCTGAAAAGCAATTAAGCTTTAATGTACTTCGAAAATATACTTACAAAATAAAACACCAGAAAGCTATGAAGAATATAAAAAATGCAAAAGATTAGTCAAATAATTTGTTACAAAAGCAAAAATGGACAAATGGGGAGAATTTGGAGAAAAGATGGAAACAAACAGTAAATAGAACCAAAAACTATGGAGTTTTAAAATCAATGAGAAAAGAAAAAGTCAAGATAAAAACATAAAGAATAAAACTGGCTAACTTCTCACAGAAGAAAATGAATTAATGAACAGATGGAGAGAATATTTCCAATATACTACAAACTCACTGCTATCAAGAAGAAAACAACCTGTTGAACCAAAGAATAGAAGATGATAATGTAGATCCTATAACCATAAATAATCTGAAAGAAGCTATTGCAGAAATGAAAAACGGAAAGGCACCAGGGTATGAAAGAATAACAAGTGAAATTATGAAAAAATTAGGCAAAATGCAACAGAGTTGTTACTAAAGATATGTAATGCCGTATGAAGAAACAGATATCAATTGACTGGCAAAAGGCTCAGATAGTAGCGATTTATAAAAACGGTATTGCAATAACTACAGACGAATAATACTCTTAAGTACTGTGATTAAAATATCGAACAAAAGAATAACCGGAAAAATTGACACACTTGAGAAATCACAAAGCGCACTTAGAAAGGCAGAAGCACCCAAGGTCAATTATTTACCATCAAACAAATAATAGAAAAATATCATAAACAGGAAAAAATATGTATATGACGTACACAGATCTTGAAAATGCTTTTGACACGGTACCAAGGCAAAAATTATGGGAAATATTAGAGAAGAGGGGTACTAGTACCAAAATGATATGAGTGATTAAGAACAATTACAACACCAATATGAATTAAGTCATCGCTCAAAAAAGAACAACCAAACCATTCACTACAAACTGAGGGCCTGAGATAAGGAGGAAGAATAATTCCAACGCTATTTATAATATACGTGAATGAGATAATTAAGGAATGTAACGATAGAGTTACCCGTCAAGAAATTCAATAAGTAGACATTATTGTTTACAAAAAAATATATCTTCCTCTAAATTTTAATGGAATTTGAGATTGTCAGGAGAAAGTACTACCAGTTTACAAGTGATAAAAAAATGCAATTTCCGAAAAACTGACTATTTTTAAACAGCTGTATCTTCGAATATACAAAATGAATTATAATTTATTAATTAGTTTTTTAATTTACTGGTTTCAAAAATTTTTTCTCTGGTTTGGTTAACTTTTGACAATTAATTGAAAATCATAAAAGTTTGTAAGATTGTTTTTTCTCCCGCTCAATTTTTAGGCGGTCAAAAAAATAGTTAAAGGCACGGACTGAGAAACTCGATAAGTAGACATAATCATAAAAAATGCGATTTTCTAAAAACTGGCAATTTTTAAAACCTTTTTCGAATCTTCGATTGATTGTTGATTTGATTTTTACAATGGTTATAAACAAATATTAACATATATATACACTCCAGTTTGCTGATGACAAAGTAGTGCTAGCGACCGACAGGGAAGACATGCAGTACATGCTTAGAAAACTGATAGAAGAATATAACGACTGGGGAATGAATGTCAATACAACAAAAACCAAATATCTTTGTATTGGAAACGAGTCAGATAACATAGACCTCGAAAACGGACAACATATTTCCTGCTGTAAGAGCTATGACTACTTGGGTCTTGCCTTTGACAATACAGGAACTGATACATGGGAAATAGAAAAACGAGTCACTCAAGCAAAGAAAGTCTTAGGATGTCTCAATGGTATACTGTGGAGTAAAGAGATAACGAAACGAAGAAAATTTAATATATATGAGACCATATATTGAAAACTATAGATTAAAACTACTCTTCTTTATGGCGCTGAAACATGGAGAATTAGTGAAAAGAACAAAAAGCGAATAGAAGCAGTAGAGATGGATGTAATGAGAAGATCTTTAGGTATTTCCAGATGAGACCGAATCAGAAATGATGTAATAAAACAAAGTATGGGAATAGAAGGAAATATAACTCAAGATATAGAGAAGAAACAATTAAGGTGGTATGGGCATGTTTAACGGATGCCAGCAACAACACTCCCCAAAAAAGTAGTAGAATGGCAACCGATAGGTCGATGGAAAAGAGGAAGACCCAGATTAGAATGGCAACACGGCGTAAACAAGTCCATGAGCGAAAGAAATTTAACAACAAACGACTGCGAAGATAGCAAGAGATGGTGTTTAGGTATCGGACAACGTCGAAAGACGTTCTAAACCAATGTATATATATAAACAAATGACGTTTGTGCATTATTCTGCAGTTTTTTAAGCAACAAATTAATTTTACAACTTTTAGAAATCGTCGTGTTACAGCTATTTTTATGTTTTAAAAGATAAACTTTCTTAATTTTACCTTAAACACTAAGTTTCTCAATGGTAAGCAAAAAATCGAGTGAATGGCATTTTTTACACTAAATTGTTTAATAATTAAAAAAGGACACTAAAACTTATGCGGAAAACATATAGGTTTTCTTTATATACCTAAGCTTATTTTAACTAAAAAATTGTCAAATATCTGGATTAGTCACGGTCCCGAACAGGGTGTCTTTTTTTTACTTATTTCCCTGTAGTATATGTTTAGCACAGTGTATACAGAATACCGGTTACTTCCATCTACAAAGCAGTACAATATCAAAAGAACGTTAACTTTATGTAAGCGGTCATAATATCTTGTAATCACCAACTAACTTACTTTCCGTGAACAGCTTAACTCCAGTTTACTCAATGTACAACTCTTACCCATTGTTATGGTTAACAATGAGCAATTTATAGGAATTGCAACAAAAGAATGCCACCGTAAAATTTTTATGGATTCCATAGCATCTCGGTAGCCCGAGAAATAAAACGGCCCTGCTGCCAAACTTCAGTGCATAACGTTGATTTATTATAACTCACACACAGCAAATATTTATATCAGAAGAATTGTGGTTGGCACTTACACGATTAGAATAGATAGGATGATTGATTAGTGTAAGGAAGCTCAGTAGATCTGTTATAGTAAAAGATAGAAAAAAAGTTGTTGACAAAAATTATAAACAGCTTTAAACCCCACGTTTTAAAATTAGTTAAAATCTTACACACTGTTTCATAACGGCGTACCAGATCAAATTAATTTTTTTTTATTAGAACACCCTCTATTTTATTCTAAATTTAAAATCTGCTCCACCTCTCCATCACACCAATATATAGTTATAACCTGGGTATTTAAAACGGTATCTTCTTCTTCTTCAGCCTGTATTCGTCAACTGCTGGACATAGGCCCCTTCCATTCGCTTCCATTGATTAAATACTCTTGGCAATTCTCATCCACTGCTTGCCCGCGACTTATTTGATATCATCTGCCCACCTCTTCTGTGGTCTGCCTACTCCTGGCCTGTTCTCTCTTGGTCTCCAGTTTGTTAATCTCTGTGTCCATTTTTCGGGCCCATGTCCGACCCATTGCCACTTTAGCCTTGCTATACGTTCTGCGACATCAGTAATCTTTATTCTTTCACGAATGTCGATATTTTGAATCCTGACTCTCAAACTAATCCCTAGCATGGCCCTCTCCATCGCTCTTTGGGTTGTAGTGAGCTGCTCTAAGGTTTTCTTTGTAAAGGATATGGTCTACAGTCCATATGTAGTTACAGGCAAGATACATTTGTCATAAACTCTTCGTTTTAGACATTGGTATATCTTTATTCTTCAAGATAAAGCTTAACTTGACTGACTGACGTTGTCAATAACAATATTAGTTTGTAAATTACTCATTATTTTTGTTTTCTGAAGGTTCATTTTAAGACCTATTTTATTTGACTGCTGATTTAATTCCTTGAGCATTTCCTCCAGTTCCTTAATATCTGTACTAAATAAATAACCTCAAATGACTCAAACGTACACCATTAATGTTTAGACCTTTTTGCTCCCAGTCGAGCTGTTTGAATACATTTTCCAATGCTAAGGTAAAAAGCTTTGATGAAATAGTATCACCTTGTCTAATACCTTTACCAAGACGCATTTTTTCAGTTTTTTGGTCTTCATTGATTTTGATGTGGAATGTGGCCTGTTCATAAATGTTTTTAATAAGTGTAGTGTACCGTAAGTCTATTCGAGCATCCCTCCGGGCCGACAAAAGGACTAAGTTTCCATACTAACGAAAGCCTTATGAAATTCAACAAATATGCCATATGCAGTTACATCATATTCTGTGGTTTTTTCTATCAGTGTTCTGATGGTTTGTAAGTGAACGTTAGTACCAAACCCTTTTCTAAATCCCGCCTGTTCAACCGCTTGATCTAAATCTAGTTTTTGTGTTATCCGGTTGGTTATTATTCTTGTTAGCAATTTGTATAAGTGTGACAACAAAGTTATAGGTCTGTAGTTTTCAATATAAGTAGTGTCTTCTTTCTTATGTAAAAGTATTATTTCGGCGTTTTCCCACAGACTGGCTATTCTTTTTTCTGTTAGACATTTATTCAACAAAACTTCCACAACGTCTACAACGGTGCTGCCACCCATTTTTAACATTTCAGACGTTATACAATCCTCACCAGGAGCTTTTTTATTTTTCATTTGTTGTAAGACATGTCTAATTTCCGAAGAAGTTATTTTAGGGAGAGTTTCTGAGCCAACGTTTAGAATTGTTCTATGGTCTGTTCCGGGGTTCTGTATAGTAGATGTATACATATTCTCATATAACGTTTGTATTTCCTTGATTATTTGAGTTTTTCCTTCACCATATTTTAGTTATCTTTAATTTTCCTTTAGTTTTTTATTACCTATTTATAATATATACCTATACCTATTTAAAACGGTATAACATTACATATACATTACATAGTATAATATTACATGAAAATCGTATCAAGTTTAATACCCTGTATAATGAAAAGGAGTACAGAAACAATAATCTGTTGCAACCACAGGTTTTTAATAATAATTAAAAACTTCAAAAATGATAATATTCATTAAATCGAATAAAGGGTAAGTCAGAATGTAATTGAACTATTTCTTGGTAATTTTAAATGGATCACCCTGTATTTTATATCACATTTTAAAAAGTACTATTTCCATACTTCAATTTTTATGAAGTTATTAATTTAGATCTTTTCATTCTTCTATCAAAGTATTAATTAGGTAGGTATTTAAGCGTTTACCAATACTTATTGTAAGTTGGCCATGATTGATTTTCTTTTTTTGTTAGATGTGTTTTATACACTTTATTCTTAACCCTCTATTGAATGAATTTATTTTATTTTATTTTTTGACAAAATATACTAAAATTATGTTAAATTACTCATTTTTCTTATTCTTCTTATCAATCACACATTTTTTTTAAATGATCCGGTTTTTGAGAAAAAAAAATTTATGCTCATTTGGAAACATTATGTACAAAAACTTTTATTAGAACCAATTGTCATACACATTAGATCGATGTATTGTCAGTATCAAGCTATTCCAAATTGTAAAACTTCTTACAGTTACTACTTTTAGAATGAAAGTATAAATGCACCTTACATTTCCCACACCGGACTCTTGATTTTCCCTTACAGTTTATCATCTTACATCTTTCCCTGTTTACAGTCCAGTTTGGCCAGTGTGAAAACTGATCTGTTTGTACATATATATTGGGTCTAGGTTCAATGCATCTTCTTTTGGATGGTTGTTCGGGTGTGGAACTTCTGGGCCGACCTACTTTCTTCTTTGTAAAACACCACTGTTAGTTAGTTGTTCAGCTAGAATTGTTTTAAAATTCAGCAGTGGTATAATCTCTTCAGTTTTGCCAATTTGTTTTTTGATTCGCCTGTCTAATAGCCAAGCATTGAATACTGCTACATCCTGCATATGATAGAAAATACGGTGGTACCATTTTTTGCTTTTGATCTGTGGTGTGGATCTTGCAGATCCACACCGCCCATGTGCCTGTTATATTGTTGTATAATGTCTGAGCAATCAATTTCTTTCCTAGTTCTTTCGGTGCGAAAGAATCTTTCCACTTTAGCTATTGGTTGAGTTCCACAATAATCTGACAATAAAGACACAATTTTGTTGTCACACCACTGGACTGTATGTATTGCAGTATTCTCATGAGTACCAAAGTGTTCCTGAATGTTTCCCCTTTGTAATTTTTTAATTTCTTTCTTTTGCCAGCGTTTATAATTCAGAATTCGATTTATACGGATTCTTACGATAGAATGTATGCCTCGTTTTGACAAATATGATACCAGTGGTATACTTGAAAAATAATTATCGTAAAAGAGTTTGTGGTGTTTATTGGACGGTATTTCTCTGCTCAATCGAACTACAATATTACTAGCAGCTCCCAAGTGACTACCAACCTACCATGAAATGAATGAAATATTTACCATTTCATCAGTAGTAAAATTCTTTATTGCTAATTTAGAGTGAATTTATTACTGGAATTATTATTATTTGTTAAAGGAAAGCTTTGGTCGTTTCTATTCGGCGTCTCAATTCATCAAACACGCTGTAAGATTGTTACTAATTTTCAAATATGGAGTTTAAAGCTATCTACAATTTCTGTAAATAACTTTTTTTGTATCGTTTATTATCTGAGCAATAACAGATCGACTGAGCTTCTTCACACTAATCAATCGCCCTGCATGTAATACCAAAAGTGTTAAACCTATATATAAACCTATAAATATTGTTTGTAATAGCGAGTGATATCAAAATAAATTTAAAAAGAGGAGTTTCCAGCGATTTATAACTGTTAACAGAATTTTTTTTTATTCACAATTTCTCAATCATCAAGTATTTAAAAATTTCAAAATTATAAATACTAGAAATATAGGATATAAAGGCGCTGCACATTCTTTAAAATTAAAACCTTTGACTGCCGTAGAAAACTGTCCAACGAAGTAAAAATGCGCATAGTAAATTATTACATACTGCTCTGCAGAGGAATCACCAACGGTAAATGGTTATAGCCTAAAGGCATTAGAGATGTGATTATACCGAAGAATGTTAGGTATATAATAGACTAACGGATCATCAATAACCAAGCAACTAGATAATTAAAAAAAAAACACAATATATGACCAAAACTAACAATGGCTATAAGAAAATTGCTCAAATCACAAGAGGAGCCACTACTTATTATTATAGTGATATATCAAAAACGAAAGTAGTAGGAATAGTGGTTAATCGTCATAACAGTAGACTATCAACAATTCTAGTAAATACTCTTGAAGTATACACTCACGCGACAATCAAAACATACTGGAGAGACTGTTAATCATGATTCTTATGATTCCCACTGCGGTATCGTTCAAAACGATTCGTCCTGCAGGTACGGGCCCACCTCTAGTATCATTCCCATACATCAATTAAATGGAATGTTGCGTATTCTGGTTAAAACTAAGTTGCACAGATATTAACATCTTGCCATTGAGCGCGTTACCGATTTCATCCATCAGTAGGGGAAATTAATGAATGTCGGCGATTGGGCGATTATCAGCAACGATGTTATGTAATCAAAATAATTTTACTTTACTTTAGCTTTAACTTTTACTTTACCTAATAGAGAAAATAAAAAATATGGTAATAAACCAATTTAGATTTAGTTGATTTTGAAACTCGCGTTTTGTGCATTGATGTTTTTATTAACAAATGCAGATGGTGCGAAGAATCCCCGAGTTGTAGGAGGCTACCAAGAACGACGAACGCTGCACATAATTACGTATAATGTAAGAACCTTATCTAAGGATGAAAAAATGACGGAACTGGAGGAAGAACTCAAACATGTGAAATAGGATATTATAGGAATTAGCGAAGTCAAAAGAAGAGGTGAAGATTAGGTCAAACTAAAATCAGGCAATATATTCCACTATAAAGGGGAAACAGAATGGACAACTGAAGGAATAGGTTTATTAGTACACAAAAAATTACAGAAAAATATACAGAGCATTGACTGCATTTCTCCAAGAGTTATGTATATAAATCTAAGACTAAATAAGAGATACAATCTGAAAATAATCCAGGTATACGCCCCCACCAGCGATTACGAAGATGAAATTGCTGAAGCCTTCTATGAGGAAATCGAAAGAGCAAAAAAGCAGGAACCGGCTCATTACAATCTGATAATGGGAGATTTTAACGAGAAACTCAGAAGAACAAGGAAGAACAAGAAGTGGCAATCGGAGATTTTGGAATCGGAGTAAGAAACGAAAGAGGCGAAATGCTTACCAACTTTCTACTGCAACACAAATTGTATGCAATGAACACTTTTTTTAAGAAGAAACACAATAGAAAATGGACGTGGGCTAGTCCAGACGGAAGAACTAAGAGCGAATATGATTATATAATAAAAGACAAAAAGCAAATTATTCAAGATGTCACTGTACTCAATAAACTATCAGTAGGAAGCGACCAGAGACCAGTAAGAGCTAGAGTAATAATAAACCTACAAAAAGAAAGAGCAAAGATGATAAACAGTTGCAAACGCATAGTTTGGAATTCACCAAATCAGCCAGAAGCGTACATAAAAAATATAGCCGAAACTTTACAGAGTAATAATCCCAAACCTCTAAGTATCAACGATCATAATAAATTAATGACAGACTCGGTTAGAAACGCACAACTCAAATTTTGCAAGACAAATGACACCAAAGGTGAAAAGATTAACAAAGATACAAAAGCTCTCATGGAAATACGACGAAACCTAAGCGAGAACGAAAAGGGAAACAAAGAAGAATATAGAAATCTAAATAAAAGAATTTCAGCGGAAATTAGAAAAGATGTAAGAAGATATAATACTAATGTAATTACTCAAACAGTAGAAGAGAACAAAGGTTTAAAGATAATGTAAAGAAAACTCACACAAAGTAAAAAAGAAATATACAAGCTGAGAGATAAAGACGGAAAGGCAACAACAGATAAACAAAACATTCTGAAAATAACCAGAGAGTTTTATAAAGACCTCTATACCAGCCAAAGACCACAAGACAATTTCCCGACACGAGTAAAGACTCTCATAAAACAGGGATCGGAAATACTTTTACCCATTACTGTGTCAGAAGTAAGAGCAGCTTTAAAGGAAATGAAGAACCATCGATTGCCTGGTGATGATGGACTCGTTATTAAGGCAATAAAAACAGGAGGAGAAATTCTATTAAAATCAGTAAGCGAACTGTTTAATAAATGCTTACATGCGGGTACGATTCCAAAAGACTGGAACAATGCAGTGATAGTCTTGTTACACAAAAAAGGCGATATTACTAAATTATAGACCCATCAGCCTCTTGATTTCTATCAGCACAAGGAACAGGCAGGCTTCAGGGCAGGATATGGCACAAATGACCATTTGCATACCATAACGATCTTAATAGAAAAGTGCATCGAGTACAAGATACCACTGGTTCTTGCATTTGTCGATTACGAGAAGGCTTTTGAGTCTGTAGAGTTTGAAACAGTACTGGAAGCCCTAAATCAAACCCTAATAGATTACAAGTACAGGACACTAATTAAAAACATCTACGAGAATGCTGCATCAAGTATACGACTACACAAAGACACAGAAAATTCAGCTTAGATCGAGGAGTTAGACAAGGAGACAATATTTCACCAAAATGGTTCACGGCAGCTCTAAAGACAATATTTAAGAACACTCAATGGCAAGATATGGGCATCAATATAGATGGAGAAAGATTAAATCATCTAAGGTTTGCAGATGATGTTGTATTAATCGAAGATAGCTTACAGGATATAGTTTCTATGATACATTCGCTTAAAAATCTGTCTGAAAGAGCAGGACTAAAGATAAACTTTGAGAAAATTAAACTTATGACAAATCTCGTAATGAGTGGAAATATAACTATAGACAATAATACCATACAACAAACAGACACTTACAAATATCTGGGACACGAGATCAAAATAAGCAGAGACAATCAAACACTTTAAATACAGAGGTGAATAGGCCTGACATGGGCAGCATTTGGCAAATTAAGCCATATTCTAAAAAGTTCAATTCCCATGTGTCTCAAGCGAAAGGTTAATAACCAATGTGTTTTGTCTGTACAAACTTATCGAGCAGAGACTTTAACACTCACGCAAAAATCTGCGAATAAACTCAGAGTTACACAACGAGCCATGGAACGTGCAATGCTGAACGTGAGCCTTCAAGACCACATAACAAACCAACAAATCAGGCAAAGATCAGGAGTTCAGGACCTCATCGAAAGAACCACGACGCTTAAGTGGAACTGGGCAGGGCACTTAGCCAGAGCACAAGATGGACGGTGGACAAGACGTATTATGGAATGGAGGCTCAGAAATTATAAAAGAAGCCGAGGACGACCACCGACTAAATGGACCGATGATATAAAACGTGTAGCGGGAAACTGGCTACAAGCGGCCCACTGGAAAGAACTAAGGGAGGCATATGTCCAGCAGTGGACGCGATTGGCTGATATATATATATATATATATATATATATATATATATATATATATATATATATATATATATATATATATATATATATATATATATCTGCCTACTCCCCTCACTCGTGACGTACCAGTATCTTGTTCTGTGTGGAGTTCCTCAGTGTCGAGTAACGAACGGTCTTACAAGAGAACGGTATGCGCAAAACGGTTTGAGCGGTATGGTTTGAGGCGGGTGTCGCTGAAACGGCGGTCGCCATGTTGCCGGGAGTCTTTTTGCGTCACCGCGCATGTTCAAGCTGTTAGCCCGTTTTTCAATTTTACAAATTACGAATTTTACAAATGTATGGAAAATCCTTAAAAATAAGGGTTTGTAAAGTTATTTTTGTTAATTGATTGCTTAATTCTATGCAAAAATAGCTTCAAAAGTCGATTGTTTGAAGATTATTATTAATTTTTCTAAAAATGCACAAAAACACTTTGATTTCGCGTGGGAATAATGACAATATCACAAATATCTATTTTTAAAAATTTCAAGAAGTTTCACTTAATAGTTGTCATTGCAATTTTTTTTTTTTTTTTTTTTAATCAAATAGGCAAATATCGATCACAGTTTTTTTATTCAATCCTGCCCAAGTACTTTCGCTCTCAGAGCATCTTCAGGGGCATTTCGTCAAAATTATAGGCTATCCACCACTTTTAAGAATGTCATAAACATTAAATAATACATTTACACAACACTAGACAAAGGACAAACAGTTTAAATTTTTTTTAATTTGAAGAAGCTACATAGTGGGTCACAGCAGGAGAGAGAATGAATGAATGAATGAATCATATGAGTATGATTATAAATAAAAATTATGGAATTACTCTGTATACATAATTACCTTATTGTAATTTACGTACTTATATTTACTATTTTTATTTCTAATTATACAAAGTTTATAACAAATAATTTTTTTAAAATATATTTTTAATATTTTTTATTCAAGAAAAGTAGTTTTAAAAATAATAAGCATAATTCAAGAAAAATTAACACGTATAGATTTGATTTTTAAATAAAAAATTAATTTTTTGAGAAAATTTATTTTTAACAGCTATTTAAGTTTAATACCTAAATATTTAAGTTACCTATCGTTTCATAACCTTTTCTACTAATAGTAATAAGACAAAAGTAAAATATTGCAAATGAATATTTATTTTAAATTGTTTATTTATTTATTTATTATTATCTTACACCTAGGTAGTAATTACATGTAAGAGTGCTCATTAATTAGTATAAGGGTATATACATAAATACAAAATAAAAATACAGAAAAGTAAACACATTAAAAAAATGGTTAATAAAATTTTAAAATAATAATTTAAGTCCGGCTATTATAATATTTCTTAATATCCCTTACATTACAGTTAAAGAAAATAATATACACTTCTCCAAGAAATTAACGCACCACTTCAATAAATTAATTTTATTTGTAAACAGGCAAAGAATAAAAAATAAAACCTTACCAGATTTATTCTACATTTTATTAGTAATTATAACAATTTGCCTAATCATCAGAAAATGTTGAAGTACAGGAGAAAAAAAAATAAAACGGAAAATTCTAAAAAAAATAATGATAAGAAAAGTAAACTAAAATATGAAAAAAGTCTTAATAACGAGTGTTTCTACCTCTAGTACGTATAACAGCCTCACATCGTTGGCCCATACTTAAAATTAATTGCCGTATTTCATTTTGGTCTAGTTCTCTACAAATCTGGATCAGCCTCTCTCCCACTTCCTGTAAGTTGTTTGGTTGGACCGGTGTCGCTCTTAATCGCTTACCAAGGATATCCCAGAGATTTTCAATCGGATTTAAATCCGGACTATGTGCTGGCCATTCCATACAGTTAATTTATACCTCTTCTAGATAATTTCTGACGATCTGTGCAGCGTGAGGTCTGGCATGATCTTGCATTAGTAAGAAATTTTCACCGATATAAGGAGTGAATGGTACTACATGTTGCTCCAGGATCTCCAATATGTACCTCTCAGCTGTAACAGTTCCATTTTGTATGACCACTAGGTCCGTACGTGCGGTCAAAGAAATACCACCCCACACCATAATGGATCTTCCACCAAAAAATGTGGTGTGAGAAGTTACACTGAGCATATCGTTCGTTGGGTCGTCGCAACACACGAACACGTCTGTTGTTATTGTACAAACAAAATCGAGATTCATCAGTAAATAGCACTCGATTCCAGTCAGCCTCTAACCAATTAACGTGTTCTCTGGCAAAATGTAGTCTCCCCCTTCGATGCTCTGCAGTTAATAGAGAACCTCGGGCGGCAATCCTAGGTGCTAAGTTGTATTCCCCAAGTTGCTGGCGAACAGTTTCAGTACTAATTTGAATAGCATGCACGTCTGGAAGCTGAATTTGTAGACTTAGATGTGTTACAAAACGTTGTCGAAGAGCAGAAATTCTTAAAAATCGATCTTGAATAGGGGTAGTTACCCGGTTTCGTCCTTGCCCTGGTCTGCGAGTATGATCCCCTGTTTCCAGGAATCTTTCTAACACCCGTGGGACGGATGTGTGGGACACTAAACCGACGACCAATTCTCCGGTAACTCTAACCTTCTTCCGACATTATCACTGCTTGGGCACATTCATCTCGGGTTAAATTACGTGATTGACGCTCTATAATAAACACAATTAACAATAATCAACAATTAAACAGTAGCCGAATAAAATTCGTGAACACTTGGAAATTAGTGTATTTATAGAATTAGTACATTTTTTGCTTCTTTTTGTTTTGTTGCAAAAAAAACTATAGCGATAAAACACAGTCAATAAATATATAGTGTACGAATAGCATATACAAGGGGCTTGCAAAATATAACATTACAATGGAAATTTTTATTAACGCTAATAAAATATTTTAATATTTCAAAGTGGTGCGTTAATTTCTTGGAGAAGTGTATATCACAGATCTTTTATTAACACATTACACTGATATTGCATATAATTAGTAGAGCTAGCATTATATGGACTATAAGAAAATAGGTCACTACTATTCACTCTTAGATTGATATGAAACATGAAACCTAATAAAGTTGATCAAACCATTAACATTGTTAATAATATTATAAATAAACACAAGACAATGCATATTTCTTCTGTGCTCTAATACTTGCAAACCAAATATTTGAAGCAATTGATTTGATGCCATAAGATAGCAATACTTTTAAAAATAGAAATATTTTTGTATCTTTTCTATTAATATTAATATTAACTTTGGCTTCAGAAGCTCATACCACTGATGCATATTGCAAATTTGGTCTGACTAAAGCGTTATATAGTCCAATGGTTGTGTTTATACTAAAATATTTATAATTTCTTATTACAAATCTCAGTATTTTGGAGGCCTTATTAACAATATTTATATGTTGTTCATTAAATTTCATGTTAGTGTGTAAGTATATTCCCAGATCTTTACATTCAGTTTTCCTAGATACTACACAATTATCAATTCTATTGCTTTAAATGTAGCCGATTTTGTGTGTAAAAGATATGACTCAACATTTTTTTATATTCAAGACCATATTATTGTCCCTAAACCATTCTACAACTGAGGTGAGATCATCCTGTAGTAACTGACAATCATTTTGAGTACTTATAGTCTTAAAAAGCTTAAAATATCATCAGTATTGATCAGACTAGTTACTCGGTTTAATAAACATTTCACAAATTAGCTAATTGAATTTTGATAATCTATACAATGAGGTACCCCACATTATAAAAAACATCAATTTTCGTTGATTAGAACCAGAGATATTGCGACTTTTAGAAATTTTAATTTATGAGTTTAGTTTTTGAAATAGTGTACTATTTCGAGTTTACTATATCGAGAAATAAAAAAGGGCTAACTCGGGTTCTAAGGGTTGTAGCACATAGTATTTTTTTTTAAATTCCTGTAAAAATGACAATATGTGGATGCATCTGAGTTATTTTAAGTGTTTATAAGCTTAAAATCATGGTACTTTTGTAAACCTATTTTACAATATTTAACATAATTTTTTTAAAACGTAAAATGATTTAACTTGATAAAATAAACCTTTCTATTTAAATTGCTGCTTTCACAATTCATGTAGGTTTAATAGTTTACGCATAATAACTTTATAGATAAAAGCTTTCTGGTATACACAATTTTTAGGTAATTAAAGTTTTTTGTGCATTTTTAAAAAAGTTATTAATAATTTTCAAAAGATCGACTCTTGAAGCTAATTTGGCAATATTTAACCAAAAAAATTAACAAAATAACTTTTTTTTTTTTTTTTTTTTTTTTTTTGTACCGCATCAACCCCTAGGGTTATTAGCGGGTGGTATATCTTTATTTTAGAAAAGTTACATTTAGTATATTATTAAAATTTACATAACAGTTTTGTAAAATACAAACATTTTATGTTATGTTACAGTTTGTTATACAGTTTACAATTTTTGATAAAATTTATTGTATTGCTGATGTCTTCTTTTAGAGTTTCTTTCAAATTGTGTTTTAGTTTTGCTGTCGATCTTGCTGTTGAGTACACTGGACAGTCTATCATTATATGTTGCACTGAAAATGGTATTTGACAGATGTGGCAAATCGGCTGAGGGTCCTTGGAGATGATGTATCCATGTGTAAATTTTTTATGACCTAGCCGCAGTCTGTTAATAACTACTTGGTCATGTCTTTTAGCTGGGAGCGGTAGTAAAGCAGAAGTAACATCTGGTTTGATACTTTTTAATTTTGCTTCTGTTTGGTTCCATTTTACTTGCCAGATTTTGTTCATGTAAGTTTTTATTAATGTTTTTTGGTCTGAAATTGGTATGTTTTGCATAATAGGAATTGTCATGTTATTGATAGTTTCTGTTGCTGCTTTATCAGCTGCTTCATTACCCTTTATCCCAACATGGGATGGTACCCATAAAAATGTTATGTTTTTACCACATGTTTGGGCATTGTATAGCATGTCTTTTATTAATGCTAAATTGGCATGAGTAGGATACATCTGCTTGACACCATTTAAGGCACTTAGAGAATCTGATATAATAAGAAAGTTTGTATCAATGCTGGTACATTGGTTCAGTGCGTTGAAGATTGCCTGCAGTTCTCCAGTATATATGCTACACTCCTTGGCTAGACGGGTGACAGAGGTGTTGTCTTCAAAAATAGCTGCAGCAGCTACACCATTACTGCTTTTAGAGGCATCAGTAAAAATTAGTTTGAAATCAGGGTATCTGGAGATGGTAGACCGGAATTGTTGTTGTATTTCAGAAGGATTGTGTGAATGTTTGGGACAGTTAAGTAAGGTAAAATCTACTTTTGGTATTTGAACTTTCCAGGGAGGAGACTGGCATCTGTTTGTAGAAGTGGCTCTCAATTGATGTATATCGAATTCAAATCGATTTATTCGTTCATTGAAAGGTAAGTTTCTAGGGCAATAATTTGAGTACAGATTTGGAGGGTTGCTCCTTATTAGGCTTGTTATAAACGGGTTTTCCTTTGCACTGAGATATTTAGTAGCACAACACATTGAAAAATATTGTCTTCTGAGAGTTAATGGCGGTTCTCCTGCTAGGACTTGAAGGCTGCTAATTGGCGTGGTTCTAAAAGCTCCGAAAACTATGCGTAATGCTGTGGATTGGATGATGTCCAGTTTTTTCATTTGAGTTTTAGTAGCAGTTTCGTAGCATATACATCCATAATCTAGTTTGCTTCTAATTAGAGCTTGATATAATCGCAGAAGAATAGTTGTGTCTGCGCCCCATTTGTGATTGGAAAGAACTTTTAGAAGATTTATTCTCTGTTGGCATGATTTAATTAGTTCATTTATGTGCGATGTCCATTTTAGTTGAGAGTCGAATGTCATTCCCAAAAATTTGATTTCATTGATTGTTATAAGAGTATTTCCGTTAAGTTTTAAATTTAAGTGGTGTTGTGTTTTTCTTTTGTCAAATATTATTACTTTAGTTTTTTCGGTTGAAAATCTCAAGCCTATATCTAAAGACCACCCTTCTAATTTATTTAGTGTATTTTGTAATATTGATGCAGCTGATTTTAGGTTTTTACTTCTCATATATATTACAAGATCATCGGCGTAAAGGTTTGCTTTTACTGGAAGCATAAAATGGTTAGATACGTTGTTGATTGCTATTAAGAATAGCAGGGGGCTTAATACAGATCCTTGAGGGATACCATTTTCCAGTGATTTCTTAGTTGACATGACACCGTTTGTTTTAACTTTTATACTTCTGTTCTCCAGGAAGTTTTTGGCGAAGGCTAGGAATTTACCATCTATTTTCCAACTCTTCATTGTTTTTAAGATGTGATATGTCCACGTGGTGTCAAATGCTTTTGTGATGTCAAAGAAAATTGCTATTAATTTTTGTTTATGTATAAAAGCTTCGTGTATTTCAGATTCTAATGCTATAATGTTATCTATTGTAGACCGTTCTGATCGATACCCACTTTGGATGGATGTAAGGAGATTTTTCTTTTCTAAGTACCATTTTAATCTTTTGCTTAGAATTTTTTCCATTATTTTACAGATGCTACAGGTAAGAGATATTGGTCGATACGAAGAAGATAAGTTTTTTGGTTTATTGTCTTTTAAAAATGGTATTATAATTGCTTCGCGCCAGAGAGATGGAAATTTATGGGTCGAATAAATTTTGTTGTAGATCTCTACTAGAGTAACCTTCGCGCTTATAGGTAGTTTTTCTATGAAAACTGGTGGTATGTCATCAGGTCCAGGTGAGGTATTTTTGAGGTTATTAAGACTTTCATTTAATTCATCAAGTGTTATGGAAGTGTTTAGTGGATCAGCAGTATCTTCTATATTAATTTTTGATGCTTCTGTTCTTTCTTTGTGTTCTAAGAAATTTGGGTGGTACTGCTGATTGCTTGAATACAACTGATAGTGTTCTACTAAAATTTCTGAGATTTCGTGTTTGTCTGAAGTTGTTAGATCATTTGTAGTGATTGTGTCAATATGGTTAAATGTTTTTGAACCTTTTATTTTCCTTATTTTTTGCCATATATCCCTTATGGGCGTAGACGAGTCAATTGACGACACGTAATTGGTCCAGCTCTCTTTTTTTGCTTGTTTTATTAAAAATCTAGATCTGGCCCTTAAAGATCTAAAATTGTTTAAGTTATTAGGTGTGTTAAACTTTTTGTATATATTAAAAGCATGTTTTGTTTGCTTTAAAGCGGATGCGATTTCAGTGTTCCACCAAGGAAGAGGAGCTTTTGTGATATTTTTGGTTTTTCCTATAGAATCTCTGGCTGCGTCTAAAATTATACCATTGAAAGATGATAGAGTAGTGTCTATATTATCTGATATAACGAGATTTGGTATACGTATGCTTACTAAGTTCGAGTATTTTTCCCAATCGGCTGACTTTAATTTCCAAGTTTCATATGGTGTTGTACAGGTTTTTTCATCTTTGTCATGAGTAATTATTATCGGAAAATGATCACTGTCGTATAGGTGGTCCAATGTATTCCACTGTAAAAATGGAGCTAAAGTTGAATCACTGATAGATAAGTCTATGGAGGAAAAAGTGCCATTATGTGCATTGAATCTAGTAGGTGCTCCTGTGTTTAATAAAACTAGTTTTATGTTATTAATTGCTTCTAATAATATTCGTCCATTTTTATCTGTTCTTTGTGATCCCCATGCGATGTTGTGACAGTTTGTGTCACCCAAAATTAATTTTGGAGATGGAATTTGTTTAATTACATTTTGAAGTTCTAATAGAGTAGTTTCGTCAGGATGTGGTAAATATACGTTGCATATGTTGATTTTAAAATGATGTATTACCGAAACTGCTACTGCTTCCAGATTTGTATTTAACGGAATTTCTTGGGATTGGATGGTTGAATGTACAAAGATTCCGACTCCACCACTGGATATTTGCTGTACTGCTCGATTTTTTGTATAGGGCATATAATTTTTTAGTTTTGCTTGATTGTTGGAAAGACGAGTTTCTTGAAGACATATTATTAGTGGTGACAGTTCATTGATTAGCATTTTAATGTTTTCAATGTGGCTATAATAGCCATTCAAGTTCCATTGAAGAATGAATATAATTGGACTATTGAGATAAATCGTAGTCGCTTTCTTCAGTGAGGGAAGATTCATTTGTTGGATTTATTTTCTTTATAATTCTTGTGATATTATTTTTCATGCGTCTATCATTTAATTTTGAGTGAACCATTTTTAATAAGGTGTATAAGCCGTCAAAATCTTCTGTATAGTTTTTAGCTGTGACTTCAGGAAATTTTGATCCTATTGCATTTATCACGAAGTCGCATAATTCAGAGAAATTTAGCGTATATGAAGGAGATGCTGTCATTAAAATGTTTTCAATTGGTTTTAATGTGGCTTCGACATCTAAAGCCTTTTTCTTTTTTTTGTGTGCGGATTTTTTTGGAGTTATGAAAGTTTCGTTTAGGTTTTTAGTTTCTGAGATTTCAGGAGAGGTTGAAATTTGCCTTTTTGCTTGATTGGTTGTTTTACTATTATTGCTGTTAGCTTTAGTTGAAGGTATGCTGTGTACTATAAGCGAATCATTTGTCGTTGGGATATCTGCAGAAATAGGGTTGAAACAGTTGGTTGTATCATCTGAAATATTTGTTGCTGAATTATTCTGATTTATTTCCATGAGTTCGAGTTCTGAGGTATAAGGATCTTTAAGTGTTTCTGTACCAGTTGATGTTGATGTGCAGTTTTCTTCTTTGTGGCCAGTAGTATTACATCTAGAGCAATTTAAACCATCTAGGGATAGGAAGATTCTGTAAGGAGTGTTGTCATAGGTTATTAAGATTGTATTTGGAATTGGTTTGGTGATTATCGGAGAGACAAATATTTGCCGCCTAAAGCTTAAGACATGACTATACTCAGACTCGGGCATGCCAACTTTTAAAAACGTTAATTTGGATACTGCAGTTATTTCTAGTTGTTTCAGTTCTTCTTCTAAAATACTGTTCGGAATGCTGGGGCAGATGTTTGATATTACTAGTCTCCTTGCTGGCGTAATAAGTCTTCGAATTTCTATCTCATTGCCTTGGATGAGTACTGTTTTATGGCTGTTTAGTAAGGTATCTACTATGCTAGTATTGTTCAAGTAAATACAAACTCTGTTGTTAGCTATTCGTGATGCAAAGATAACATTTTTTGGTGTGAGTAGAGACCCTATGGCTACTATGTATTCATGTATTTTAATACCTTGGATAGCTGACAGAATAATGGCTTGTTCTTTTGAAGGAAAATTGAAGTTGCTTACTGCATTGGAGTATGTCGATGTTGATGATGTAGTAGGTATACCAATATTTTCAGAATTATCCATTTTTAATTTTTGTTTTCTTCATTTGATAAAATTTTTCTAGAGCCGGTCTTGTATCGGCTAATTAGTTCGACTTGTGGAAGTTGCCAAAAAACCAGAGACTGGATTAATTGATGTGTTGTATTGAATTATGGGTTATGTATAATATTTAATAATATTGAATTTGTATTAAATTGGTAATGTACTCACAGTTTATTTTTTGTGTGAAGAAACTTTGTTGTTTAAATACTCTATTTAGTTAACAATATTTTAAACGCAGGGTTGGAATCTCGAATTAAACTTTAAAATGTGGAGAAACTTTAAAATGTGTAACCACACTTTGACAGTTATTTGACACTCAAAATAACTTTACAAACTCTCATTTTAAAGGATTTTCTATGCTTTTTTAGTAAAATTGTGTGACTGTTCCATATATTTGACCTGTCTTCACATTTAGTATTTAAAATCAAATAGCGATCTTACATTGTTTATATATTGTTTATAAATAAAAAATGACGTTTATTATTGTGCGTATTTTGTTTAGTCATCATCATCATTGGTGCTACAGCCCTATAAAAGTGCCTCGACCTTCCCAAGTCTATTACGCCAGTCAGTTCTATCCATTGCCAACTGTTGCCAGTTTGCTGCGCCTATTTGTCTACCATCCTCATCTACACCATCCCTCCATGTGAGTTTTGGTCTACCCCTTTTTCTACTTCCCACAGGTTGTGACATAAGGATTCTTCTAGGAGGGTTGTTCTGCTGTGATCTTGCCAGATGTCCTGCCCATCGTAGTCTTCCTATTTTTATAAAGGATACTACGTCTTTACCACCAAATATATGTTTATATCTGTGATATATCTCGTAGTTGTACCTCCTTCTCCAAACACCATTTTCACAGATGCCACCAAATATTCTTCTCAGGATCCTTCGTTCAAATATAAGCAGGAGATTTTCATCTGCCTTGGAAATGGTCCATGCCTCTGACCCATATGTCAACACTGGTTGTATAAGGGTTTTGTATATGGTTATTTTTGTTTTTTGGCTTAAGTTTCTGCTTCTCATATGTCTACTCAGTCCAAAATAGCATTTGTTTGCTAGGATTATTCTTCGCTTGATTTCTTCCGTCATGACGTTCTCCTTGGTGATCAGGGAGTCTAAGTATGTAAATTTGTCCACCACTTCAAAGGTAGAATTATCAACCGTGAGTTGGTGGCCGATGTTTCTGGCTCTATTGTTGGGTGTTGATGCCATTATCTTAGTTTTATTTTCATTTACTTGCAGGCCCATATTTTTTGAGGCGTGTGACAAGGTGGTATACATTTCTTCTAGCTTGCGTGTTGTGCGGGCAACTAGATCAACATCATCTGCATATGCCAAAATTTGGGATGATTTATTAAAAATGTTTCCTCTGCTGTCTATTCAGGCATCCCTAACCGCCTTTTCCAAAGCTATGTTGAAAAGGAGACACGCCAGCGCATCTCCCTGTCGCAGCCCAACATGCGTTTCAAATGCCTGTGATTGTTCGCCCTGTATTTGGACTTTGCAAACAACTTTACGCATTGTAGCCTTAACCAATCTTATCAGTTTATCGGGGATGTGAAATTCATCCATGGCTTCATACAATTTATTTCTTAGGACACTATCATAGGCCGATTTAAAATCTACGAAAAGATGGTATGTGTCGATATTAAATTCATTGGTTGTTTCCTGTATTTGCCTTAGCACAAAGATCTGGTCTGTTGTTGATCGACCAGGCCTAAAACCATTTTGATATTCGCCAAGAATCTCCTCTGAATATTCACTCAGGCGACCATATAAAATACTCGAAAATATTTTGTATGCTGTATTAAGGAGGGTTATTCCCCTATAGTTTCTACATTCTAATTCATCGCCCTTTTTGTGTAGCGGGCAAACGATCCCAATACACCACTCTTCTGGGATTTGTTCCTCATTCCAGGCTCTCAGTATGATTTTATATATATATGATTAGTCAGAGTGGCACCTCCACATTTAATAAGTTCCGCGGGTATACCATCACTTCCTGGAGATTTATTATTATTTAGGTGTTTTATTGCATCCCGTACTTCCTGAATTGATGGAGGCTCCAATGGTGTATTGTTGTTTGCTCCTGGGGGTGGTTGATTTGGATCTTCTACTTCAATAGTAAGCAGTTCTTTATAGTGTTCCACCCACCTTTTCAATACTTCTTCTTTTTTATTGAGTATATGCCCCTCCTTATCCTTACATAGTCCGATCCTTGGTTTAAATTCTTTTCTTGCTTTATTTAGATTTTTAGTTAGCAGTTATTATTATTTGGTAGTAGAGAGTGGTTATATTGGTTGAAACACAGTTGAATTTTACGCATACATGAGCAAATACATCGCAAAAATCGTAAGTACCTCAATTTTCTAGTAATTACATACAATTCCTTACCTGACTTTCTGTGTTTTTGCTGTGTTGAATTTATTATAAGCCCAATTAAGAGAAAGTACGATTATTTAAAAATATTATTAGGGCATTTTAAACAAAAAAAGAGCTATTTCACGTCAGTTTCGGTATTTAAAAGAAAAACAGTCATTTTAAGGTTTTAATACGATCATTTTACTGTGTCTAATTAATATCAACATATAATTACAACAGCTATTTATAGGTTTTTGAGGTAAAAACATACAGGGGTAAAAAAATAGTCACACATTTCAGGTTTCAACACGAATACATAAGAAAAATGTAATTAAAATAAATAAGTATGCCAATGTAACTAATGTCAATTTTGACAAATTAATAATTTTCATGTTGTGTATTGTATTTTGGTTTGTTAATCACTTTTGTATAAAATAAAGCTATTTGTATCTTGTTATTGATACATTATACAATTCATTTCATTTGGACGCATGGCATAGTAAAGAGAGGAGAAAGTTGAATCCAGACAAAAATTCCTGTGCGAGAACGCCATCGAAAGCAACAGCAGTTGTATAGTTAAATAAGCGCGATAAAAATATTTTGTGTTTAAAAATCCATGGGAAACATCCCAAACATTTGGGATGGAAACACTAACAGGAGATTTTTACTGTCATCATGGCATGTGTTTGTCTTTTTAAAGACGAATTATATGCTATGATTTTTTCTGACGGATATTGTCAAGTTAAAGTTGATTTCATGTAATCGAATGAACTATCTTACAAGTAAAGTCGTCCCAGGAACGCAACTCAACAATATTGGCAATATCATTTTAAAGTCGTCTACTTTAAAATGTATAATGTATGTCTGAATTGTCAATATAAATGAGTCAGATAAAATTAAATTATTAGAAGAATTTTTCACCAAGTAACAAAAAAACAAAATTTGTTTAATTTACTAATGTTTATATTTTGAGAACGATTTCCGAAGTGAAAATAAACGTACTTTAACCTTTAATTGTGGCTTATTCCCATTTAAATAGTAATTACTTTAACATGCCACAAGAAAATAGCTTCAGAACAATATTAAGAAACAGTTATTAGATACCTGTATCAAAGAGTTCCACGAAAATCCTTTTTATTTGGTAATTTCTTTGGTCTAAGATTATCTTATTCATGTTCTAATTAATATATCCATGGTGTTTTTATTAATGCTAGTAGACATACATTTTATAATTTAATTGTTGAATTTAAGTTCTAGGCTGTATTAAAAGTAATTTAAATATATTAATTCTCAGAGATAGTCACCGTTTCATCACTATCACCCATGGGATCACTGCAATTTTCGATTCTAAAGTAGTTAGTTTCTTATGTTAGCTCATTTAGCAGTATTTCCTTGGGATCAGAACTGTTAACCTAATAGATCACACGCATGTAGGTGGCGCTGGCGTCAGGGTTTGGTATTAAAACATAACCTTATTATATTCTGCCATTTATTTGTTCGGTACTCGTTTCCTAGTTGTTATGAAATTGTATGAGTGATTTAAGTTTTAATACGTTATTTAGGGCATTTTAATTGTTTGGACACTTTTACTAAAACTTTACAGTATGCCTTACAATTTTTGTGTGTCACAAGCAATTCAGTTTCGAATAAAACTGACAATGTTACGTTTCATAAATTCCCCTTGAATAAAACTTTACAAAAACGATAGTTGATCGCTATCAGGTTTGAAAAAAGTATCAGCAAGCACACAAAAACCTGATCCAGGCACTTTTCAGATAATATTAATACCGTTAAGTTTGGGTAAGTTAAAAAATACTTATCCTAATTTTTTGCATTATCATTGTCTTGTTTTTTTAGGACAATAGAGGATCCTTAAAAAAGATAAAGTACCTTCAGTAAATTTACCAAAAAGAAAGTTGGAGACTGCAGTGAAGGACTCTGGGAGAAGTGATAGATATAGAAAAAGAATTTGTGTAGCAGTATTGCCACCCAAAAAAGAGCAAAGAGAAACAGAATTACAAACAGTTAAGAATGATACACAAAAGTGTGGTTTAACAGAGACACCTGCAAAAGTCTAAAGACACCAGTCTTTAGGCACTCTGGAAATATACCTTTTGCAAAGGAATCGTTAATTAGTGAGACCAGGACTTCCAACACATTTTTTGGGAGATTTAAGAAAATGTTTATGGATAGTCCATCAGTACTACAGGAAGATTTGCTTTTGATACTACTGATTGTTTGGATTAGTTTAGATTTATCAACTGGTCTTATAAATAATGAATTCGAGACCTTTTTTGAATTGGGGAGATAGGAAATAGGATCTTGTTGTGGCAAATAGAACGAGCTGCACAAAATAGTGGTCTTAAAATCAATCAGACCAAAACAAAATATATGCAGGTAAGAAAAAACGCAGAAATAAGGCAGCCACAAAATATAACAATAGGAGAATACAACATAGAGGAGGTAAAAAACTTTATATACTTGGGATCCCTAGTCACGTCTGATAATAACGTTACGGAGGAAGTGAAGAGGCGAATATTTATTGCAAATAAATGTTACCATGGCTTAATTAGACACCTAAGATCAGATAACGTCGCAAGAAAGACAAAATGCCAAATATATAAAACCCTAATAAGACCGGTACTCACATATGGCTCAGAAACCTGGACACTTACTAAAAGAGAGGAAACGTTGTTAGCCACCTTCGAAAGAAAAATCTTGCGACACATATATAAGGGCACAAAAGAAAACGGAATATGGCGAAGACAATACAACTCTGAACTATACAAAATATACCAGGATCCGGATATTATAACATTCATCAAAATAGGACGGCTGCGTTGGATAGGACATGTAGAAAGAATGGAAGAAGGCGAATTACCAAACAAAATATTCAAACAGATGCCAGTAGGAAAAAGAACAAGAGGAAGACCGAAACTGAGATACTTAGAACAAATAGAAATGATATAACAACCTTAAAAATAAAAAACTGGAGAAAAAAAGCACGAAACAGATCGGAATGGAGAAGAATCCTAGAACAGGCCAAGACCCAAAAAGGGTTGTCGAGCCAGTGATGATGATGATGATGATGTGGCAAAATAGTTGATGTTATATTTTTACTCACATTAACGAAGTATTCATTTAGATTTTCAGGGTTTGGAAGAGAAAATGTTTAAGCTGAGTTAGTTTTATTTCGAAGATCGTTTATTATGGACCCAGTTTCTCTTTCATCATTTTAAGACCTTCATAGACGATGCTGATAGTACATTTTTCTAGCTGTTTTAATAAGTTTTAGATAGGTTCCTCTGTTCTTGGAGATATATTCAGTGACAAAGACGTTGGTAGTAAATTTCTTGATGTACAGTAGTGAACGCATATTCTTGGCTGATATGCATATACTTTGGTAGTCCAGGGTTTGTGATGTTTTGACTTAATTGTAATTAAAGAGAATGCCTTATTGACAATATAGACAGGAATATCTAAAAAATCACTGAAATTATAGTCCAAGTCCACAGGGGGAAAGTGCCACCCAGAAGTCAAGCACAAATTTTGGAATTTACGAAAGTTCTGAGCGGACAAAATCCTACCTAAACATTGGGTTTTCGAGGATTGTTTGTTAAGAGTGGTAAACTTAGTATATACTGCTTCATGATCAGATAGGTCTGCATTAATAATTGTAGAGCGTACATCAAGGGGTGAGAAATCTGAGACAATATAATCAATTATGGTAGATGTTGTTTTAGTAATTCTTGTAGGAGAATTAACGTGCATTGTAAAACCATACGATTCGAATATATTGACCAAAGATACTTGGGTAGCACAAGCAACAGCATAATTAATATTCAAGTCACCGTATAGAATCTTTCTGCTTTTATTGTGACTCTGTAGTTATTGTGACTCTGTAGTTTACCTGACCCAGAATCGTGTTTGTATGAAGAGTGATTAAATATTTTTCCAGAGTAATATCCAAATGATCCCATGAGATATTATAAAATAAGAGTTTTCCCCTACTCAGTATACTACGCTGTTAGTTTTTAATAGCGCGCCTCAAAATTTCATAATACGTTGTAGAATTTTTGTCATCAGAAGACGCGACAAGCAAAACATTATCTTGCGGTACAGTATTCAATCAGACAGCACCTTTATACTTGTAGATAAAATATTCATTTTTCTTACTGAAATTCTTCTTTAAAATACTACACCATATTAGTTTGAAAGCTTTCCACGACATCCAAGATTCTCATTTCCCAGAGTAAAAATTATTGCTCATATAAGATTAACCTCATATGGTTGTTTATTGACTATTAAACCGCACTTCTCCTGCCCATCAAAAAGTGAAGGGTATGGCTATAAACTCTAGACAAAATTAACTCACTTATAGGGTCACATTTATATGTTAATGCAATATTTATTACAGTTTTAATCAATAATTTCTTTATTTATTTGTTGGTAATTAATTTCATTTTAATTACGTCCATTTTGAAAATATAATTAGTTTCTCAAGTTCTCGATAGATTTTGTGGCTCTATCTGCAATCTTTATGTTGGTAATTTTTTAGATAGTACCTGAAATTTTTGTTCAATAATATACAGTGCTAGTCAAAAGTCCGTCCCCCCCCTCGTATCTTTTGAACGGTTATACTTATAATAGTGAAATTTGGAGGAAGGTAATAAACTAATAAACAGACGTAGCCTTCTTAACTAGTTATAACAAGTGACGTAATAGTAACAGATGATGTTACAGCGCCACTGTGACAGATAATTTTAAATAGGACCCTAAAATTGTAGTTTCGCATCTAATTAATAAATATTAAAACCTTCACTTCTGGTTACTTGTCAAAAAGTTGACGTTTTTCAATTATGTAATTGTTTTTACGTCAATGTAAACTTTTTTGACAATTAACCAGACTTGAACGTTAGAATATTAATTAATTAAATGCGAAACTACAATTATTTTAATATACCTATTCGAATACCTAATTGTCGAATAAATTAAAATTTTACTTTGACATTTAATTTGGTTCCCCTTTGGTTATTTGTCAAAAAATCTAGTTGTTCTTAGTTTGCAAAAACGTTTATAGCTCAATATTTAGGTTCTATTTCGGCTTAGTTTAGTCAATTTTCTAGTTATTTTTAGTTTGCAAACGCGTGTATACCTAAATATTTAGTTTCTATTTCTGCTTAGTTTAATCAATTCAAGTTTAGTCAAGTTGTTTTTAGTTAGTTGTTCTTAGATAATATTTAGTTTAATTATTGTTTAACAAGACCTTTAAATTTTTACAAAGACCGAATTGTACGTACTGTAGCCGACAAAGTAGCAGCTGTGTTAATAATTGGTGAATGAGGAAATAATTTCCACGCAGCGGAACGTCTTTTTAATAAGAGGTACTACATCGCCCTACATCGAGAGCGTATTTGAGGAAGCTTCTTCGGAAGTTTAAACAAACAGGTAGTGTTCACGATGTCATACGATCTGGTCGACCAACAATTAGTGATGACAAAACAATTTACATAATTTCAGAAATAGTAGTGAACTCTTCTTCTTCTACGACCCAAGTTGCATCTATCTAGGAATCAGTCAAAAGACAGTACACCGACTATCGGCTGAAAACAAATTTCATCCATACAAATTAAAAATTGTGCACCGACTTTCAGATGACGACCCGGACTTAAGACTAGAATTCTGTGAAAATATGTCCAATAAAATTAAGTAACAGCCCGATTACATAAAAACAATTTGTTTTAGTGACCAAAGTACTTTTTCTCCCAATGGAATGTTAACACATATAATGTGAGGTATTGGAGTGACACAAATCCTCACGTCTTTCGTGAAACACATACTCAATTTCCAAGAAAAATAAATGTTTGGGCAGGTATTTTGGAAAACCACATAGTTGGGCCGGTTTTTGTCAATACCAATTTAACCGGTGAAGTGTATCTGGAGATGTTATAAAATGCAATTGAACCGTTACTTGAAAATCTGGGGGATAATCCAGATGAATTCGGCAACTTGGAAATAATGTTTCAACAAGATGGTGCTCCTGCACATCATTATGGTGCAGTAAGACGTTACCTAGATGAGGAATATCGGGGTAGATGGATTGGATGACAAGGTATGATAGAATGGCCAGCTCGGTCACGGGACCTCACACCATTAGATTTTTTTCTGTGGGGATACTTGAAATCTAAAGTTACCGCTACAGCACCCGACAATATTGAAATTTTAAAACAACGAATTGTTGAACAATGTAGTGCAATTTCCTCTGATACATTTAAACGAGTATGGCAAGAGTTTAGAAATGGGATGCATTACTGTCAGGAACTAGATGGAGCACATTTTGAACACTTACTATAAGAACTGGTTGTTAAATATTTATTAATTAAATGAGAAGCTACAATTTTAGTATTCATTTAATTTATTCATCAAAATGAGCTTAAACTCAAACAAAATTATTATTACTAAATAGATATTTATAATATTTTTCAAACGAGGTATCACTTATCATAAGGTCCTATTTGAAATTGTCTGTCTCAGTGGCGCTGTAACGTCATCTGTCACTATTACGTCACTTGTTATGACTAGTTAAGAAGCCTACGTACGCTTATTGCCTCTCTCTAAATTTCACTATTATAACAATAACCGTTCAAAATATACGAGGAGGGGAACAGACTTTTCACTAGCACTGCAGAATAGAAATAGCTTTATTAATAATAAATATGACATAATAAACAGATCGGAACTGTATTCTTCTTCTTCTTCAGTGCCTTATCCGGTCCGGATGTTGGCGATCATCAAGGCTATCATGGTTTTGTTGACTGCTCTGCGAAACAGCTCCGCTGAGGTCATCCCAAACCATTGTCGGAGATTTTTCAACCACGAGATACGACGGCGTTCCGGTCCTCTTCTGCCAAATACTTTACCCTGCATAACAAGTTGAAGAATTCGATATTTTTCTTCGTTCCGCATCACGTGGCCGAGGTACTCAAGCTTGCGTTGTTTAATTCGGAACTGTATAAAACTTTAAAATACTTGAGCATAATATAATGTAAATTAGCAATTAAAATCTCCGGTAAGTACCTAACTGATAGTGACGAATGGCTCACAGATGATCTAAAAAGTCAACCAGCTCTGCCAACGAATCCTGTGTCCTACGTCCACAAAGACATAAGTACGTTATATAGCAGAATTAGGAGGGTGAACTTATGATCGGAACACACCAATGAACCCTTACCAACCCGCTTTTGGAATTAAGCCAGGAGGGCAAAGGATGTTAAGAATCTGCGGAGTCCAAACCGCTACCTAAATAAAACAACAACTCTTTATATAGTGACATATAACTGCCGCTAGCAACCAAATCAATCCAGACTTGTATATGTACCCATCAGGGGTACACGTTATTGATTGATACCTTGCAGATTGTTTGATAGAGCGAGGAAATTCCTGCAAAGAGGTGAGCGAATAAGTCTGGGAGGCCCCAAAGAGATGTTATATCCACACAGGATGGTTCCATTTGGCGTTCTCTGGATAGTATGGCGGTGGTGGTTTTAGCTGGTAGCGAGCCCTTTTGGGTCGAGTCCGGCACTATTCTGTGGAGCCTTCAGCTCTGCAGTTCGGACATAAAGTCTTTCCACCACCCTGAGCAAGCAAAAAAAAAAAGATAAAGAACTATCGAAATTAGCGTCACGAAACACATTCTACTATCGAGAAACACCAACGGGCAGAACAGGCGGTATTGGATTCCTATTAAAAAAAAATGGAAACGAAGAGTAGTAGAAATAACTAGTATCTCGGATATAGTAGCTAGCTTAACCTTACAACTACCAAAGAGATACAATATATAAATTATAAAAATATACGCTCCAACGATTACTCACACTGACGAAGAAATACAGGAAATCTACAGTAACATAACTGAAGCATTAAATAAAAATAAAACTAATAAATAAATAATAAAATTACTTTCAATTTTAAATATATTATTTAAATTTTAAAAATACAGAGAAGTATACACCTCGCTAGTCTACAATACCACCTACTGTACCACTTTTTTTTTAATTAGTTATAAGCCGATCGTCCATTTTATCGAGGATCTCTTCTGTCATCAAAGATTTCTTTGCTTCTGGCTTGCTGAACCCAATAACTTTTTCAATTGCTTGTTCCACGTTCTGTTATTTTATGATATTTTCCCATTTTCTTCTACAGTTTGCTCCTCCTAAGCTTTTCTCTATTTCAGTTTTGTTTTCTGTTTTATTATTTTCACTCGAAGTTTTGATGTCATACCTTTTTATTTTTTCTTGGACCGTACTAGTCCTAATCTAAAACCAAAGTATCCTCCAGAGGCCATTGTTTTCGGGGTTTATGAGGACATTATAAAAGTCTGTGCGGAAATGCTGTAACCTTCTTTCTCCCACTGTTGCAAACGAAATGTTGGAAATAAATAATTCCAAACCACGGCCTATAAAGCCTACACTTCTTAGTGTCTAAGATTGTTACTTTTAATTGTAACAGATGTTATGGATCGTCCCGTATTTTGTCGTCAACGTGTCATTTTCCTTTTAAAGTAGATTACGTCAGTATTCAAATCGTAAATCTGGAGCATACTTTGTCAGCAAAAACCAATAAAACTTCGACCCAAATGTAAAACGGATGGGATAAAAGAACACGTTTTATATCCCTTTCAAAATTTTCAACAACGTTTACCACTTAAAAGCCTATGATATTTGCAATAAAACGGTTAAATTTTTAAAATGGTTTCTTTTCCCGTGTTTTTCTAGCAAATAGATTTATTGGCTTCTTTAAGAGTGTCCCTCAGTTTCTATTTCTCCGTCAACATTTCGTTATCTGTTAAATGATATCCCGCAGTAATTAGTTTTAGAGCATAAAGAAAACCTACATTTATCTAGGAAAGTGTACAGTGGCGTTCCTTATTTTCCGTTCGCTGTGAATTTTTGTATAGAATGGCCAGCAAATAATTTCACTTCAATATATTTATTTCGTTTAATAAAAAAGTCAACCAGCGCAACGGCATTTGCCAAAATAAACATTATGAAATTTGGAGCGCTGAACTATTGCTCACGCAAGTACCTACTATCATCTTTGGCTTATTAGTCATTTTTAGTGAAGAAAAGTTTTTAAATAGAATAATATTTCCGTTACTAACAGTTAAAAGCAAGGAGACATCTTTTCAAGTCGTACAATCTCCCAAATTAAGTCAAATAAGAGATAGGCATAATAAATTGAATGTTTTTTAGATCCGCACGTTGTTTGTCTGAATTTATTGGTGGTATCTACATTGCAGTTCAAATACTATGATGCGATACTACTGATGTTAATATATTTATTTCGAAAGAAAATCGAATTAGCCTGAACGTTTAATATAGAACGTCCAGTGGTTTGTCCTGCCAGAAGCCTGCTAGGACTTAAAAGATTCCGGCAGTAAGATATTTATTAGTTGCGTGCATATCGGTTTAAGGGTAATCTTTGAGGTGTTTTAATAACATAAACATTCACTAAATAATTTAAAATCTATTTAAAAAATAAAAGGTACACTTGACGTCCGAAAAAATGCTTCAGTCAAAAAAATATACGGAAATAAAATAAAAATTTAAACAAACGTAAAAGTTATTGTCAAAAATAGACAAAATATTGCGGAAAGTATGGACTGAACTTCTTTTATAATGAAGATAGTTAGAGTTGTGTTAAGAGAAATAATGGTGATTTTTGTTTATGAGAACTTTTGATAATTTTGATTTTGATTTTGTTATTCATGTTGACTTTAATCTTAAGGATAAGGATAAAGATAATAGAGTTACCTAGGTAGGTCAGAAAAAGGATTAAACTGCAATAATAAATTCCTCATAATTGTAATGTTAGGAAAAAACAGGGCAATAACAGAGCTAAGAGATTGAACATGTCATCAACCGTTATCATCTGTTGACCGCTGAAGGCACATCGGAGAATTTTCCAAGCTCTAGTCAAATTAACTCTAGAAAGCAAAGTACAACAAATAACACTGAAACAGAATGGGTAAATGTACTGCAGAAACTAGTGAACAGGATAAAAAAAATAAAAATATGAATAAGTACAACAGGAAGTGGACAAGGGAGAAAAGAAAAAAAACAGAATAAAAGGAAAATTTTTATGTCAGATTAGACCAAAATTAAAATTTACACAAGAAGTGTAAAAGATAAACAATTATAGCGTTAAAATAATTTTCGGAGATTTAAACGCAAAAATAGGAAGAGAGGAATTATATCAGGGAACAATAGGTATACATAGCCTGCATGAAATAAGTAACGACAACGGACAAAGAAAGAATTATAGATTTCGCAGCAGGCAAAAAAATGGTGATCAGCACTACAAAATTTCTACACAAAAATATCCACAAAGAAACATGGATGTCTCCAGATATGAAAACAAGAACTCAGATCTCAGGTCTTTTCGATGTGATAAGTCCCAGAGGGGCAAATAGCAATTCCGATCAGCACCTTGTCAGTGTGCTAATTAAATATAAACAAAAAATTAACGCCAAGGAAACAGAAAAAGGTGGAAAAAAGATCAAATTTGCTTTAGATATATTGGCCTCTAGCCCTCTAATGATGAAAAGAGCAATATATGAAATGAAAACAGAAACTTACTTAAAGAATGTAATAAAGTAAATGAAAATCAGGTTAGAAATATCGAAGATAAGTGGAGGGTTTTAAAAGAAGCAGTTGTAATAGCTCCAAAAGAAGTGTTGGGTGAAAGTAAAGAACCTAGCCAATAAAGATGGTCTAACAAAGACTGTGGGAGGCTAATGGAACAAAAAAAACAAGCTAGGCTGATCAACACTATGGAAGAAACCAAAGAGGATTATATTGCAAATAGAAAACAATTAAAAAAAAATTTAAGATTTAAAAAGAGGAAACAAAATAAAGAAATGATTGAAAACATGAACAGAAAAATGACATCAAACAATTCTACAAGGAAATAAATTTTGAGAAAAAAGGTTTTCAACCAAGAACTATGCAAAGACAAAAATGATGAGCTAATAGCAGACAAAACAGCCGTGCTAAAACGGTGGAGAAAATATTTCGAAGAATTGTTGAATAAACAAAATCAACGTTACGAAATAGAAGAGCTAAGATTAGTCGGTGAGGCTAATGCAGACCTATATATACCAACAGAACAAGAATTAAAGATGTAATAAACAAATAAAAATAACAAGACTCCAGGATGCGATACAATAACCGTAGAAATGTTAAAATATATATTTTTTTTTTGTGGCATAGACTTTCGTCATTCAGCCAGTCTCCTCTGTTAAAATATGGAGGCCATAGATTACAGAGTGAAATATCAAAGTTAATACTGTATATATGGAATACAGAAATAATGCCGGAACAATGGAAAATTGCAGTAATATGCCCTATACATAAGAAGGGAGATAAATAAGACTGAAACAATCAATCACCGGAAATTTTAATACTAAACGTTGGATACAAAATATTTTGCAAAATATTAGAAGGAAGGCTAAACAATATAATGGAACAAACAATGGGGGATTATCAAGGAAAATTCAGAAAAGGTAGGTCAACTATAGCCCAAATATTTACAATAAGGCAAACGCTGGAAAAAATTTTACGAAGGAAATACCGAACTACATCATCTTTTTGTAGATTTGTAGATTTCAATCAAGCGTATGACTCAATAATTTAGAAAGGTATCATCATCATCATCAATTAGCCCATATTTGTCCAATGCTGAACGTAGGATTCCCGTAAAATTTTCAACCTATTTCTATCTTGAGCTTCTTTCATCCAGTTTGTGGTGATGCCCTTAATATCATCCGTCCATCTAGTCGGTGGTCGTCCTCTGCCTCTTGCCTTGGTCGCCATTCCAGAATCTTTCTGGTCCATCTATCATCCGTTAATCTGGCAACATGTCTGGCCCAAGCCCATTTAGCCATGGCTATTTTTTCAACTGCATCTGTGACTCCTGTTCTTCTTCTTATTTCTAGTTTTGGTACTTTATCTCTGATGGTAATACCTAATATTAATCTTTCCATAGCGCGTTGTGTAACTCTTATTTTATCTATTGTTCTTTTTGTCAGAGTCAGTGTTTCTGCACCATATGTAATAACCGGTAAAACGCACTGGTTAAAAACCTTTCTTTTTAAACAAACTTATTCAATCTACCAAAGGCAGCCCATGTGAGACCTATCCTTCTTTGTATTTCAGTTGTCTGATTATCTCGGCCTAATCGAATCTCATGCCCTAGATATTTGTAAGCTATTACTTGGTTGATGCTATGGCTCTCAATCAGAATTTTACCGCTGACTACAAGGTTGGTCATAAATTTTATCTTTGAGGTGTTAATTTTAAGACCAATTGTTTTTAACACTTTATAGAGCGTGTGTAGTATTTTTGTAGCTTTATCAACTATATCAGATATTAAAACGATGTCATCGGCAAATCCTAGGTGGTTCAGATCTTCCCCATTTATATTAATTCCCATGTTATTATCTCGTTCCATTTGCTTGAACATATATTCCAGAACAGCTATAAACAATTTTGGGGAGATAGTATCACCCTGTCTAATTCCACGTTATATTCGAAACTTCTTGGTATCTTCATGAAGGAGGACACAAGCTGTACCAGTTTCGTAAATACTTTTAATCAAGGCGATATATCGGTAGTCAATGCGGCAGTCAGCCAATGCTCGAAGCATTTTATGATGATCTATAGTATCAAACGCCTTTTCATAATCTACGAATATAAGAAAGATAGGCTTGTTATACTCTGTACACTTTTCTATTAGCGTTTTTATAACTTGTAGATGATCATTTGTTCCGTATCTGGAGCGGAACCCAGCCTGTTCACAAGGTTGGTAACTATCCAGTTTGTTCACAAGCCGTTTTTTTATTATCTTCATAAATAGTTTGTATGTATGGGAGAGCAAACTAATAGGTCTGTAGTTCTTTAGGTCTGAAATGTCACCTTTTCTGTGCATTATGGTTATTATTGCATTATGCCACTGGGAGGGGGTTACGCCTTTTGTCAAACAAGTATTGAACATCTTTTTTAACACATTTACTAACGTTCCTCCTCCCTCTTTGATTTGTTCAATGACTATCCCATCTTCTCCAGGTGATTTATTGTTTTTCATCTCCGGGAGAGCTTGACTTTATTTCCTCTGTTGTGATATCTGAGATGTCTTCCGAGCCTACATTTTGAACTTTTGGTATTTGATTTAGAAAGGTATATAGCGCAAGAAAATAGTTAAATGTGCCAAAAAATCAATAAGATTGGTAAAACTATGCCTATCCAAAACCAAAGCAAAAGTAATAATCCAAAATCAACTGTTCGATAAATTTAATATCAACGAAGGTCTAACACAAGGAGATGCACTATCCACAACACTTTTTAACCTTGCGTTGAAACAAGTTATCAGGAAAACCCCTATACATAGAGAACGCAGATACTATAGACGTAATTAGCTGGACATTAAAAGACCTAGAAGATTTACACCTATTTTAAAACAACTCGGGAAAAAGTACAAATGAAAAGCACTCATATATTATATTTAAGGTGGCAAAAATTTGAAAGGTTAGGCCATTTCAAATATTTAGGATCAGAAGGAAATAAGGAATAGAAGGAAATAAAAACAGTGATTAGGTAACATGGACTTTGACTAGTTAACAAGAGGAACAAACAATTTGAAGGAAAATATATGGACAAGAGAATGGTGAATGGCATTTAAGAATAAACTACTAAATAAATAGAATATTTAATAGACCGACTATTACAAAAGATATACAAAGTAAACGACTGAGTTGGTTGGGACACGTACAAAGAATAGATGATAAGAGAAATACAAAAAAAAGTACTTGGAAAAGAATTAAACGGGAAGATACCGGGAGGTAGGCCCAGAAAGAGATGAATTGATGGTATAAACCAGGATTTAAAAAAACTAGAAATACGAGAATGGGAAAAAAGCAAAGGAAAGTAACACATGTTCAACTATAGTCCATATATCGTCAATACCATGTAAAAATTTAGAGCCTAGAAAACCCATCGGGCGACCATGGGCTCTCAGTGGTCACAGATGATGATGAGATGGTTTACCCGAAATCCAGGGGTTGTAAACAGAATTCACGGATGAAGTAAAATTCACGAGAGATAAAAGAGGGGAAAAAGACGAGCCCATAGATATCCAACAAGACATAGTCATGTCCAATCTGAGTATTTTTTAAATTGTATGCTTTTTACCATTTATCAAATGTTCTTAAAATTTTAGACAGTCGTCATCATTTAGAGTCGTCGAAAGGTCCAAACGGCTGTAAACGAACCTATTGTACTATATTTATAAACTGTTTATCCATGTTGCTTATATTTTTCGTTATTGAGCCACTTTAACTAAAATGTAAGATTTACTGTTATAATCACATTTTAAAGTTGGAGGAGGTGTAAAAGATTTGCCTTGGTTTTTGGGCGGTCTCTTGAAAACGCAAATAGATCTATAGACATCCAACAAGGCATAGTTTTATCCAATCTGAGTAGTTTTTTAAATTCCATGCTTTTTACCATTTATCAAATTTTCTACGTATTTTCTATTTCTCTTCGTATAAACTATTGTTCGTTTTCATTATTAAAATTTTCATGGCATTCAATCAACCCTGTATTATCATGTAATTCATTTAAAATAGTATTTGTTTCAGAACTCTCTCCAAAGTTTTTACGATCACTGATTGTTTGCTCATTTGCAACTTCTATCACCTTTTGTTTCCCTATATCAACCATATACCTTGCCCTTTTTGACATTTTAATAAGTACTGCTCACACTTCAATGAACTAAAATAAACTGAATCTGAATATATACGAGGTCTGGCTATTAAATAACGAGACTGTTTATGAAAAAGAGTTTTACTTTAAAAATTATTCAACAATCGAATGCTCTCCTTCAATATATTTTCCTTCCCTCGCCACACACCGTTCCATGCGTTTTTCCATTGGTCAAAGCAATGCTGGAAGTCTTCTTTTGTTAGAGCTTTTAGGAGCTCCGCCGTTTTTCGCTTCACCTCTTCCATCGACTCGAACCGGATTCCTTTTAAGGCAGACTTGATCTTCGGAAACAGGAAAAAGTCACAGGGCGCTAAATCAGGAGAGTACGGCAGGTGTTCGAGCGCTGGAATGCCTCTAGCGGCTAAATAATGCTTCACAGACAGCGCGTTATGGGCAGGTGCGTTGTCCTGGTGCAAGATAAACGGCTTGTTTTTCCACAACTCCGGCCGTTTCTTACAAACTCGCTCTCGCAGCGTTGCCAAAACTTTCAAATAGTAAGTTTGGTTCACAGTTTGACCCTCTGGAACTCATTCAGTCATCACGATGCCGTTAATGTCGAAAGAAACGATTAGCATGGTTTTAAATTTTGATTTCGACATCATTGCTTTTTTCATTCTTGGCAATGCAGGAGTTTTCCAGTGCATGGATTGTCGCTTAGTTTCAACATCGTATTTGAATATCCAGGTTTCATGGCAAGTGATGATGTTTTCCATTAATTCAGGCTCTTCATGTAACCTCTCAAGAAAATCTGAGCAGATCTGTTGACGGACGAACTTTTGGTCAGTGGTCAAATTTTTTGGGACCAACTTCGCACAGACTTTCTTCATGTTCAATTCCTCATGTAAAATTTTTCTGACAGTTTCTTTATCGGCGTTTACAGTCACAGCAATCATCCGAATACTCATACGACGATCTCCGTGCACAATTTTATTTATTTTGGTCACTGTTTGCTGAGTTGAAACAGAGACAGGTCGATCGGGAGGTTGATCATCTTCGGCGCTCTCTCGGCATTCAGAAAACCGTTTATACCATTCGAAAACACTCACACGAGATAGAGAATTCTCACTATAGGCCTCTTTCAACAAATTATAGCACTCAGTCGGAGTTTTTTTTAATTTAACGAGTAATTTCACATTAATCCGTTGATCATGTTTTTCGTGACACATTGTTATCGGCACGAGAAAAAACACGTTCTTTTATAACCTCTACAGAAAAAATACTACTACAGCGACAAAAACGTGTTTTCGTACTGAAAGAGTAGACACTTCCAGCTATCCAATGCTGCATTCGTTTCACACTCTTCCCCTCTAGGACGCCTTCTGCGCGCGCAGTCTCATTATTTAATAGCCAGACCTCGTACAGCGACAAGCACCAACAAGTTGAAGCGAATGGCAATGACACATGCCTCCCGGGGTCTCTGACGCATAGTAACAATAAATTTTTGTTTATGTGCAGCACGTGTCTCCGGGGGCATGTCTCATATTACCGACATCAGTAGCGAGAATTAAAAATTTCCTATCGATAGCTATTTGTTACACTTAAAATAACATTTTTATCGCTCCCGCAGGATGCGATGGTTTGCTACGACCAATTTTACTACATCACAGTTGAAAAATTACGCACATGCCCCTGGGGATACGTGACGCAGTCAAGGTGTTAGGAACTAAAAATCCATTCGTCAGTACTGCTAGATAATGAAAGAATCAATATAGTTGGAAAATCCTATTAAAATTACACCACATTGGGGGTGCATAATTAGAGATGTTTTATAGCACCATTTTCCCAATAGATGGATTAGTAGAAGCACTCCTCAAGTCTGGCCTTCACAATCATGTGGTCTTAATTGTGTCGATTGTTATGTTTAGAGATATTTAAAATCCAATATTTATAACGATTAAATAAATAGTTGGGAAGAACTTCTTGAACGGATTCACGACTACTTTCAAGAAATGAAAAATAATCCAAACGAGATTAGGAAGTCAGTCATATATATACAAAACGAGCAAGACTTTGCCTTTAACAAGGTGCTGGTTATATTGAACAATTACTTAAGTTTTGATAATAGTTATTTTTCAGCAAATTTTCGCTGATTTTTTTTTTATTTTTAAGTTACTTCGTTGATTAAAGTTATATATTTTTGGTGGACCCTTTATTATTTATTTATTATTTCAAGAAAAACGTTTGTTATGAATTACTTGTCGCAAAAATACTCAAATGTTAATATTTTACCAATTTAGATTAAATACTGGTACTAATTCAAATTAATCTACTTTGAGCTTTTGCAATTCACATAATTTTAGAATTCAAATTGAAAATTTTTCCAGAAAAAACATTTCGCCGAAAATTCAAAGTATACCACTAAATTTAATGTTTCATCTTCTTTTCAAGTAGTATCGAATCCATTTTTAAAAATCTAATGTACAGAGTGTTGTTTTTGGGTCGGAAAATTTTTCCAATATTTTTTAATCCGTACCTGGATTACTTATACAATAAAACCTCCCTTAACCGAATCTTTTTTAACCGAAACATCGTTTAACCGAAATGGCTGACCGTTTTGATAATTTCGTCAATAAAAAGTAAATGTTTGTCGCAAAACGTAAACAATTCCGTTAATTTCACTCACCGATTGATGTCTATATGTTGGGAAATCACAAAAACCAAGAGCTCTAAAAGATATTTGCGAAAAAGCACTTTCAGTTATAGAAGCCAAAAAAGTTCATGGATGTCGACCACTTTATTTTTAGAATGGTTCGAAAATGAATTCGTCTCAAATGTGAAATCCTTTTTAAAATCAAAAAACCTTCCCATCAAAGCATTGTTGCTTGTTGACAATGCGCCAACTCACCCTCAAAATCTACAAAATGGTGACAAATGTCAGATTTTTGCCACCGAATGTCACAAGCTTAATTCAGCCGTTAGACCAGGGAGTCATAGAGACATTCAAGAGACATTATAGAGGAGCATTCTTAAGACATCTGTTATTACAGGAGACAAATTAATCCAAAAGTGTTCCCGAAATTCTCAAATCTTTAACAATGAAACATATTTATTGGTGAGCTGAGTCGTGGACCAAGATCAAACCTTCATCTTTGGAAAAATTCTGGAACAAACTTTTTGATGGGATTTTGATGGGATGTCCCCGAACTGGGATTTTGATTGACGATCCTGAAGAAGAAAATGGTAAGGAAACGACAAAAAATTAAACCTTTCATAAAAAATTTGCCGGTATGTGACGAAATTAACCAAGAAGAGATACGTGGGTGGTTAGCAGCCGATGACTCAGAAAGTGAATTCATCGACCAGGACATCATTGATATGGTTCTTTATCCAGACAACCTGAGCATATCAGACGACGAGGATAACGACCCAAGAGGCAACAGGCAGCACGAGACCTCGCGACGAGATTTTCAACGCCTTAGACGTAAGAATTTTATACAGTAGGCCTAATTAGTTAGGGACACGACTAGGTTCTTAATTTTTGTTGTCATTGCATAAGGTTTTGTCCTTTTCAGATTACTTTACGTTTCATCGAACAATCGAATGAGGCAAACTCATGACGTTCTGCAAATGGACGATGGAGAGAGAGAAAAACATCGTTGTCAAACGAAAACGCAAAAGAAAATAGAAGATTTCTTTAAAAAAGCATGTTAAACTTGTTCATTTTCCTTAATTTTATTACTTTAAACTGGATCTACTTATTAGAAAACATTACTAAAATCAACTCATAGTATTTTTTAATACCAATACTTTGATCAAGAATATTATAAAAAACAATGTTATTTTTAACCGAAATTCTTGTTATCCGAAACGGCCTCCCCCCAATTATTTCGGTTAACGGAGGTTTTACTGTAACTATAAATAAATTAATCTACTGGACACCCTAAAGAATATTCGGGTGATATTATAAAGAAAATATAGAGTGTGGTTAAAAAGTGATAAACCAAATGAGAAGTTGGCAAAATAAATAAAACACCCAATATCTTTGTTATTGATGAAGAAAGACCCTTTAAATATAGGATTTTTGTGATCGCTTAAGTGTCCCCTTTTTACTGCTAACGATGTTACTTTCCTAAAGAAACACCCTGTATAATAAATGGACAAATAAAGTTTCTAAGAACATCCAGATTATTAATCTGTAAGGTTTTCTGAGCTTATAACAATTAATAAAATAGGGTCCTCGCATTTTACACACTCAATTCCATCCACCTCCAGTCTACGAAAATAAAAAGAAGATTTCATCCGGTTTTTGTAGAGGACGATGATACCTGAAAACGATTTTTCGCCAGAAACACAATTCCCGCTCTCTTTATTCTTATTTGTATTCGTTTATATAAGATTCAAAGTTAAGAACTTCCTTTGGCTGAAATCGTTAATTTAGCGAATTTGTTCTGCTATTTGTATTTTGTTTGTGTTTGTCTTTTTGTTTCTTGTTTGGCTAGCCGATTTTAAGCTCCGAATGGTTTCTTTCCATAATCACATATTTCTAGAGAACTTATTCGTAAAACTTTGATGTTTTAAATTAAATTATTTCTTTACACCGCGACACTGTAATGATTTACTCGAAAGTTTTGTTTGTTAACAGGTTTTATGTATAAATGTATTTTTCCATTATTAAATGTTCTTTCAATTTGTTTGTTCTAGTTAAGAGCTAATCTAGACGATGCGAAAATTGGTTTTTCTGAGAATTATAATGGTTTGTGGTGAAAACAGAGTTTTAAAAAGCTGGTTGTTGCAAAAAACAAAACTTTATTGATCGATATTTAGTAAAAAATATGTTCTTTATTACACTAATACAATAATTTTTTATTTCAAAAATACATACTTTTTAAAAATTGCGTACTCTTATCTAAATAATACGACTTCAGGGCCACACTGCCACGAATTCCAAATACTAAGACTAACTGAATATATTTTCCAAAAGTTTCCTCTTCCTATGTACCATATCGAGGTAGGTGACCAGTATGACAAAGTCTGGTCTATTAGACCAGGGTAATAAGGCAAAAATATACCCTGTTCGTGACACTCAAAAAGCTAGGGCACTGAAAGGTTTTTTGATGTACAGGGTGAGTGATAACTATTGGGACATAGACTAAGGACAGGTTATTTGGACCAAAATATGGCTATTGGGCCAAATATGCCTTAATAAAATGTTGCTGAGAAAAAAGATACAGGGTGTTAAAGTTAATTTTTGTTTTTCGTTTTTTGCTAATAGTTTCCCTGTATATTTATAAATTGCTATTAAAATTGACACAGAGGCATAATCTTAGACAATAGTATTTTATTTACAATTCCACTATCAAATACCAAACTAATAAACAAAGTTGCAACTAACGTAAGGTTTCCGTTTTGACGATAAATCAAAACTAAACACACTTTAACTTAAAAGAACTCACAAAAACTCAAACTAAATGTTCTACATGGTCTTCTCCGATTTCTATGCCTTTTCTAATTCTTTTTATAAAGGATTTTCGGACGTTAAAAAAAATATTATTCTGTCCCCTTATAAGATTAGCTGCATTTTGAATGTATCTCCAAAGTTCGTCTCGTGTATTAATTTCATTGGCATAAACTAAGGACTTCATATGTCCCCAAAAATAAAAATCTAGCGGGTTGTACTCAGGACTTCTTGGTGGCCATTGAAAATCACTGCCTCTGCCAATCCATCGTTGAGGAAATACGTCATTAAGATGATTTCTAACAGCTAATGAAAAATGAGGTGGCGCTCCATCCTGCATAAACCACATTTTTCTTCTTACATCCAGTGACAGATCATCTAAAATATCACTAAGAGTATTTTCCAAAAAGAATAAATAAAAATCTCCATTTAAATTCGGAGGAAGAACATAAGGCCCTAGTAGTTGGTCGCCTATAATGCCACACCAAATATTCAATTTAAACTCATGCTAAAAATGTCTAGCTATAATGGCATGCGGGTTTTCTTCTTCCCAATAATGACAATTTCGCCAATTAAAAACCCCTCGTCTGGTAAAAGTTGCTTCGTCGGTGAACATAATATTCTTAATAAAGTGTCTGTCATTGCGATGTTTATTCAGAATACGTTGGCAAAACTGTAACTGTCGTGGAAGATCTGTTTGAAGTAAATTTTGAACAGGAGTGAAGTGATAAGGATGGAGGTTCTCTTTTTTTAGAATTCTAACAATAGACGACTGACTTACTCCTGTTGCTGCTGATAGATGTCGTGAACTTATTTCAGGATTTTCAACTACTCGAACCAAAAGTTCATCTTCTTGATTAGGTGTGATTTGTTTCGGTCGACCACCCCGATTTTTAGTGTGAAATGACCCAGTTTCACCTAAACTACGATATAATTTTGCAAAAGTTTTGTGATTTGGTTGCCTTCTGTTTGCGTATAACATTCCATACTTTCTGGCTGCCGAGCGACCGCAAAAATTTTCTTGTGCGTATACGCAAATCATATCTCGCATTTCTTCATTAGTAAAATGATTGTGACGAGGCATTTCAATCAAAAAAAGTAATGATTACTTTTAAAAAATGCAACATTACACTACACTGTCGCATCAAAAATAATTTACTCTGAACAAATGACATTTACCAACAACTATTATCTGACAGTCCAAAGCATACTTTTCATAAATGAAATAATATTTGAAATCCTTTTATAAGACTCTAAGCAGTTCGACTGCGTTTTTATCGAAAACGGTTGAAATAATCATGTTTAAACAAGAGTACAAATTTTACGTAAAAATGATGTTTACGTCATATTTTCTAATAAAAATTACTAAAAAGTTTCATCAGAAAAAGTTTAGACTCAATTTGATCATTAGGAATGATCCACGTGGCGCCCTCTATGACAAAACGTAAAATTGTAAATAAAATACTATTTCTTGTCTAAGATTATGCCTCTGTGCCAATTTTGATAGCAATTTATAAATATACAGGGAAACTATTAGCAAAAAACGAAAAACAAAAATTAACTTTAACACCCTTTATCTTTTTTCTTAGCAACATTTTATTAAGGCATATTTGGCCCAATAGCCATATTTTGGTCCAAATAACCTGTCCCTGGTCTATGTCCCAATAGTTATGACTCACCCTGTATTATACTTAATTTTTATTTATAAACAAATTATTGTGAAAAAATGTACTTGCTAGTTTTTTACTTGTAAACAAATAGAATAACTTTTTTGTTATTGTTTTCAAAATAATTGTTTTTATATATTCAGAAAGCGTATATTTTTCACGAATTTAAAAAGAAAAAAATTTAACCTATGTCAATTAGAACCAAAGTTAGCCAACTTTTTTTTAAATTCACAGCTTATTTGTTTGTAACAATTCAGAAATGTAATTTACGTCATTTTAATTTTAAATTTTCAAAGTTTACATAAAAAAATTTTGGTTCAATTTGTAATTCAAGAGAGTCGTCGGTAAAACTTCAAAAATGAAGTATAAACGCTGACCTCTTGGAGGGTAGAGAGGGAAGAATTTGATTCGTGCGTTCCAAAAATAATATAAAATCTTCAGTCACGTATATCTCCGGAACAGCTCGATGGGTTTTAATGTTTCCTTTTTAATTTGTATCTACTTTTCACGTACTATACGAATATGTAATTTTTTTAGTAAATTATTTATTTAACCGTACAATTTTTTTAAAAATGTCAAAAAAAATTATGTTTTAAATATATTTTGCCTACGTCTTACAGAAGTTTACCATATATATATATATATATATATATATATATATATATATATATATATATATATATATATATATATATATATATATATATTATATATATATATATATATATATTATTGTGATATTTAAAGTCTTGATGCGCCAAGCAATAATTAGCTAATTAATTTTTTTGATTAATTAAAATTATTTAAATGATATGATTATGACTCTATCACAATTTTTAATTCTTTTATCTCAGGGTTAAATTCGTGCTTCAATATCTATGCTATTACATGTGAAAGGTAAGGTCCAGAGAATACCGGAATAATAAAAAACACATATGATCTAACACTATATATTGAAATAAAAATAATGAAATAATTCACACTCAAAAGTTTTCAATAAACAAATCTCATATAATGATTCTCAAAAATTTTGTTCTACGTACGTGAACAATCAAATTTAATGGTACAAACAATATTAATTGAAATCTCAAAATTCCGAACTATTCTAACTCTCCTAATCAAAATATTTATATCCTTTCTAAATTAAGTGTAAAAATTGTGTTATCAATAAAAGAAAAAAAACTGCAGAAAACAGAATATCTCTCTCTGATGATGAGTGGTCCAAATCCTTGTTCCTTGTAGACTCTATTATCTCCTCTCAACCGCTCCCTATGTAATCAGCAATCTTACACAGATTGTTGCAAGTATATCGTCCTTAATGATCTCCTTCAAAAGCACAAATCATTCAAATTATGATAGCCTTTCTCCTCTCGATAAACTGAATCTCTCGTTGGCCCGAGTGAAAAAATGACTCTTGGAATATCTTCTCTTTACGATAAACTGAATCTCTCGTTGGCCTGAACAGTGACTCTTGGAATATAAGTAGAGAAATATGACTTACAATATTTTGCTGCTTCAGCTTCTGTCAGATACACTAACTCCACAAAAACTCACTAACATTCAACACTACTGCTTGCTACATTTCAGGAACCGCCAGAGAACAATCACTGTTCTTCTTACAGACTTGGAAACCAACTGACTATATCTTTTTTCTCTCCTCAATCTCGCTAAACTTTTTCCTACATACTAATCCCACCTTTTTCAATCTCCGCCAATCACAACTCGTCACAATTCCCCCATTTTTTCATTTCGATAACAAACAAATTTTTACCTATACTTATAAATTTCCTAAAACTTATTTACAAATAATATTTTTCTATAATTCTTAAAAACTAACAAAAACCACTTTCTATAATCCCTTCTATTGTCTTTAATCACTGCACTAATGTATTTTGAAAAAACCCCGTTCAATTGTCTGTGGCTTTCACTTAAACTTATGCGGGTCACTCAAGTATAACAAAGAAATAAATGCAAAGCTTACACTTTGTTTAGTACAGGAAATCCAAGGATTTAATAACTTTCCTTCTCCGAAATGTTTGTTGGATATTATCCTACTTATCTGAATTATTTTAATGTTTTTTGAACTTTGAAATATTTTAAACAAACCAATATTTTTCTCGATTTCACATATCATAACAAATCCCCGCCATTTGATCTGCCGAAAACTCTTTGTTAAATTTTAAAAATGACAAAAGTTTTCTAGGATCAAATTATTTCACTATGTTATTAAAATCTACTTATGATACTGACAAATGTCGTGAATGTTAAAATACCCCGTATATTGCCTGTCTTTATACGGGATTGGATATATTTTCGTTTTAAATTTTTCCAAGTATTTTCCCTTAAAAGAAAGTTCATAATTTTTAACCACTTGATTTACTTTATTAACAAAATCTCCATGGTTTCCTAAAATCTTCTCTATTTCCTTCTCCATGTTTTTTCCACAATTTATTTTTCTTTCATCCACCTTTTGTTCACATGTGTTCACTGTCCATAATACTTCTTCACAAAATTCTGGATTCTCGTCCATCAGTGCCATTTTTTCTTCTGTTTTCTTTTTATCCTCTAATTCCCTTTGGTATTCCGAGCACCATGTTTCTATTCCTTTCATTTCTCTGATGATACCTTCTTTTTCTTCCTGCTTCCATTCTGTTTTATCGTCGGTTGCCAACAATTCTTCTGTACCTTCTATTTCCTGTTTTTCTCTGGTCTCCATCTTATTTTCCTGCTTTCTTTTCGAACTCTTCTTCTTTTTCTTCCTTCTCTTTTTCTTTTCTGTTAGATCTTGTTCTTGTACTTTCGGTTTATCCTCTACAGTCATATCGATTTCTTTGCGTTTTTCCTGTGCATTGATCCTTCCAGAATTTGTTTTCCTATCTGTTTGCTTTTCTTCTCCTGTGTTGTCTGGTTCTGCTCTGATTTCCAGTTTATTTTCCGAAAAATTTATGGTGATATCTTTTTTCCTCAATTCATCAATTCCCGCTATCATATCATGATTTAAATCTTCAATCACCACACATTTCATAATATGGAATTTGTTTCCCACTCTTATCTGTACTCCCAAGCCTTCGTTTACTGTCGTCAAATTTTTATTGTTTGCACCCACTAACTCAACCCTAGGAATTTTATACACAAATCTGTCCAAATTTAATTCTTTTACTAGTTTTTTATTGATTAGCGATATCTCCGATCCAGAATCAATCACAATTTTAATCGCTTTATGTTTTATAAATGCATCTAAAAATATTAGATTCGAATTAGAAATTTGTCTGTCGTTTCCTATTGCTACATGATTCATCTCCCTTCTATTTTGTTGTTGGAAGCTCTGGTTATTTCTATCGTCCCTTTGTTCGTTAGTATTCCTATTCGGAGGATTTTGTGCATCTCTATTCCTGTTGTGATTTTCATATGTTCTCTGTTGTGTGTCATTCCTGTTATCGTAATTTTGTTGTCTATTGTAATTATTGTAATTTCTCGGCCTATATTCGTTTGTTGATCTGGGATGTCGGTTTCTCTGGTCATAATTTGATGAATACCTTCTTTCCGCTCCATTATATTGGTCATGTTGTCTTCTATTTCTCATTTCTTTTCTTTTCGCTTCTTTTAATTGAAGGAATTGGCACAAACTATCAATATCTTGATAGTTTCTCAAAATCACGTGATCTTCCAACGTTTCCTCAAAATGTCTGCTGATCATTTCTACCAGCTGTTCGGTAGAATATTTGTATTCTAGATATTTTGAATTGTTATATATCTGCAAAGCATATCTTTCTTCAGATATTCCCATTTTTTCGTGATATTTTCCATTCTGTAGCTCTTGGTTGATTTCTCTCTGTTTATTTTTCCCCCAGAAATAGTTGAGAAATTTATTTTCAAAATCTGTCCAATTTTCAAACTCATCTTCCTTGCTTTCATACCATAACGCTGCTCCTTCTTTCAAATGGTTTCTAATTGTTTCTTTGCAATCGTCAAAATATCTAATATGTTGTAATTTGGTTTTCAAATTTTTAACAAACGGTACTGGGTGTGTTTTCCGAATATCCCCGCCAAATTGTATTTTCGACTCGCTTGTTCCATGGATGATAACTTCTTTTCTCTCTACCCCTCTTAGTTCAATTTCTGCCATTTGTTTTTCATTTTGCTTTAATCTTCTTTCTATTTCCTTCCTGTCTTCTTGTAGCGCCATTTCAAATTTTTCTTCTAACTGTTCTAATTCCTTTTTCTGAACAGTCTTACTATCTTTCATTTTAGTTTCTATTTCTTCTCTCTGCATCTCTAGTTCCTTTCTCTGGCAATTTTGTATCTCCTTCATTGTATTTTGGATATCTTTAATCTCTGTCTCTTGTTTTGCATTCTTTATGGTTATTTCTTCTATCTGTTGTATCAGTTCTTTCTTTATCCCCTCAACACATCCTTTAATTTCTTGTTCATAGTTTTCCAAACGCTTCTCTATATTCCTGTTATTTAGTTCTATTGCTTGCCTTGTTTCCCGTTGGTTTTCTTCCATTGTTTGTTTCGTTTCAATTTGGTTTTTTTCCATTTTTAGTGATGTTTTTTGTTGATTTCTATCCATTTTATCCATTTTCTTTGATGTTTCATTTTGGTTTTTCTCTATTGTTTGTGTCTGTATTTGCATTAGTTGTAATATTTTCTCTATTCCTGATAATTCTTTTTTTTCCTCAACTATTGTAACATTTCCTTCATTATCCGATCCTTCTTCAACAATTGTTTCCTCTTCTCTGTTATCCTCCTTCCTTTCTTGCATTTTGCTTTGACTCCTTGTGGTCGACATGTTGTTTCTTTTCGTTAATGTTTTTGTCCCCGCCAAATGTGAAATTTTACAACACTCTATATGTTTCAGAACACGACAATATTTCTCCCCAAATGTATTAAATTTTCACGACAAATATCAAATATGCAATCAGTAAAATTCAAATAATTCAAAATAAATATCAAATGTACGATTGGTAAAGAAAATAAAATCAAATAATTCAATAGCAGTAAATATCCACTAACTACGATCAATCAATAAATCAAATTTATATTCCCTGGAAAAATTGTCAAAATACTTTCAAATTCAAATTCCCTCAATGTTATATGTTTTTATCTCTGGATCACCTGTACTTATTCCAGATCTCTTTCCCTTCCTTCAAATGTAAAGCTGCGATATTTTCAAGCCCCACGTTTTGGAAGCCAGTTATTGTGATATTTAAAGTCTTGATGCGCCAAGCAATAATTAGCTAATTAATTTTTTTGATTAATTAAAATTATTTAAATGATATGATTATGACTCTATCACAATTTTTAATTCTTTTATCTCAGGGTTAAATTCGTGCTTCAATATCTATGCTATTACATGTGAAAGGTAAGGTCCAGAGAATACCGGAATAATAAAAAACACATATGATCTAACACTATATATTGAAATAAAAATAATGAAATAATTCACACTCAAAAGTTTTCAATAAACAAATCTCATATAATGATTCTCAAAAATTTTGTTCTACGTACGTGAACAATCAAATTTAATGGTACAAACAATATTAATTGAAATCTCAAAATTCCGAACTATTCTAACTCTCCTAATCAAAATATTTATATCCTTTCTAAATTAAGTGTAAAAATTGTGTTATCAATAAAAGAAAAAAAACTGCAGAAAACAAAATATCTCTCTCTGATGATGAGTGGTCCAAATCCTTGTTCCTTGTAGACTCTATTATCTCCTCTCAACCGCTCCCTATGTAATCAGCAATCTTACACAGATTGTTGCAAGTATATCGTCCTTAATGATCTCCTTCAAAAGCACAAATCATTCAAATTATGATAGCCTTTCTCCTCTCGATAAACTGAATCTCTCGTTGGCCCGAGTGAAAAAATGACTCTTGGAATATCTTCTCTTTACGATAAACTGAATCTCTCGTTGGCCTGAACAGTGACTCTTGGAATATAAGTAGAGAAATATGACTTACAATATTTTGCTGCTTCAGCTTCTGTCAGATACACTAACTCCACAAAAACTCACTAACATTCAACACTACTGCTTGCTACATTTCAGGAACCGCCAGAGAACAATCACTGTTCTTCTTACAGACTTGGAAACCAACTGACTATATCTTTTTTCTCTCCTCAATCTCGCTAAACTTTTTCCTACATACTAATCCCACCTTTTTCAATCTCCGCCAATCACAACTCGTCACAATTCCCCCATTTTTTCATTTCGATAACAAACAAATTTTTACCTATACTTATAAATTTCCTAAAACTTATTTACAAATAATATTTTTCTATAATTCTTAAAAACTAACAAAAACCACTTTCTATAATCCCTTCTATTGTCTTTAATCACTGCACTAATGTATTTTGAAAAAACCCCGTTCAATTGTCTGTGGCTTTCACTTAAACTTATGCGGGTCACTCAAGTATAACAAAGAAATAAATGCAAAGCTTACACTTTGTTTAGTACAGGAAATCCAAGGATTTAATAACTTTCCTTCTCCGAAATGTTTGTTGGATATTATCCTACTTATCTGAATTATTTTAATGTTTTTTGAACTTTGAAATATTTTAAACAAACCAATATTTTTCTCGATTTTACATATCATAACAATATATATATATATATATATATATATATATATATATATATATATATATATATATATATATAATATGAGACAGTGAATGTGAGAATTTACCACCGACAGAAAAAGATCTTCGACAACATTCCTATAGGACATACTTCCAAATGCAATCATTATTGCGACATTTTGATGTAAATTTTAGACCAAATATAGCACTTACAACAAAATTGAACTGAACTGATTGGGTTTGGAGGTTGTCCAAGGGTGAGTTACTCCTAGTGAGATCATTGGATTAACTCCAATGTTCAATTAACTCCATTGAAACCAATACTTGTTCTTGTAAAACGGAATTTAAAAGGTTAACTTGCAGATACATAAAATTGGGGTTATATTGTACCAAATTGTATGCAGAATACACGCAAGAAACTTGCGATAATTGGGACATAATTGACGATTTTGAAGATGATCCTGAAGGTGTATATGGATCAATAGACGAATTAGATTTTAATATTGTAGACGTGCCTTCGAAAAAATGACGAATATAATAGAATCCGTTAAAATATTTTAGTTTGGTTGAAGATTTTTTTGTGAAATGAAGCAACAATTGTTTTTTTATATATAAAACATAACGTATGAATACAATAATGTTAAGTATAAGAATTTTTTCTATATTGTAATACTAGAATCGATAATTTCGTAATTAATTTTTATCTGTAATATTTATATATATTTAATATTGAATATACTTATATATTAAACATATTTGTTATTAGAAACTACTAAAATTAAAATATTGCTATAAAAAAGAGCGTGATTTATGAACTCAATAATATAAATGTTCGTAATTTTTCAATATTGTCGAAAATTCAATAAATTATTTTGTAAAAATGTACAAAAACGCTGTTTTGTTTAATAATATATTTATAGCATTGTAATTTTAATTATATAATAATAATAATCTTATACTTTAAATCATTTCTGGATGAAACTAAATAAAATATAGTTAAATAATACAAAAAAAGGTAGGTATAACACAGTAAAATTTAATTTTTTTAAATTGTATGTATTTATACCAATTAAATGTCGTTATAATAATAGTAAATCGTTATTTGATACACGTTCAACATGTGGTAGTAGTTACGTGACAAAATAAAACAAAAAATAGAATATGTTGGAAAAAAATTTTAACATTTTTAAACAAATTGTATAGTTAAACTAATAAATTATTATCAAACCAATTACATGTTCTTAAAGTACGCGAAAAGTAGATATAAATTAAAAAAAGAGACATTAAAATTCATAGAGCTGTTCCGGAAATATAAGTGACTGAAAATTTCTTCTCTCTTTCTCTTCCCCTCCAAGAGGTCAGCCTTTGTACTTCATTTTTTAAGCTTTTTACGACTACTCTTGTAAAGTGCAAATTGAACCAAATTTTTTTACAAAAACTTTGAATATTGGAAATTAAAATGACGTAAATTGCATCCCTTAATTGTTCTAAACAAATAAGCTGTCAAAAAAATGGCTAACTTTGGCCCTAATTGACTGAGTTCATTTTTTTTCTTTTTAAATTTATGAAAAAATATACGCTTACTGAATATGTAAAAATAATATGTTTGCAAACAAAAACAAAAAGGTTATACTATTTGTTTATAAGTACAAAATTAGCATAATTTTGTAAAATTGTTTTTCAATAATAAATTTTTTTTACTATTTTCAAGAAGAAGAGTTACTCTTTCATTAGGTAACCGAAAAATTATTCTAACTGCATTTTTTTCTGACTTATAATATTGTAAAAAACAGCTTTCTGGGATAAACAAATAGAATACCATTTAAACAATTTAACGAATCTCTTTGAAATTTATATCTTATAATAAGCATTACTATACCCAACTTTGATGAAAATTTCAAAGGCTTAGAACCATTTTTGCAATAGTTATAAATTCAGTAATTTTTTCAAAATTTTGTTCTTTTTTTACATTTATCTAAACAATGAAAAGGTATATAAATTTTTTTAAATCGTCATTTTTAAGTTATTTGCATGCTCAAAAAAATGGTTATACCAATAAACCCTCAAAACCTTATGTTTTTTATTGATAAAATAAAAAACGAATATAAATAAAAATTATCAATAAATCTCACGAAGTAAGTGGTTAGAATATATTTGTATAAGTATTATACATCAAAAAACCTTTCAGCACTCTGGAAGTGTCACTACAAAAACGTTATTACCCTGGACTATATTGTAGGCTTGATTTATGAGAGCTTTTCCTTCAGTTCTGCTCCAGCCTCTTATATTCCTGAGCAATGATTTCTTCTTTCTATACGTTTTCCTTCAATCTTTCTCTCAATAATTAGCTTTAATTGTTTTTATATGTAGCTGTAATTATAGATCCGAGATATGGGATTTTCCTAACTTTTACGATCTTCAACAGATGTTGGCGAGTATTCATCCTTGACAACACTTCTACGTTGGTTGTTCTTGTGGACTAAGTTTTTCACAACATTCTTCTGTACATCTACTTTTCAAATGCGTTTAACTTGTTAATCACGCATTTTGTGAGTATCCATGTTTAGCAGCAATACAGTAGCATGGACCATATATAATATTTTAGTGTAGTGTTCTCAGTCTTATTAATATGGCCAATTTTGGGTTGCAAAGTATATTTCTCATATTCATCAATCCCGCTCTGGCGATTTTAATTCTTCTCTATGAGCGACATTTCTGTGTCTGATTGACTTAAAGGAAGCATTTGACAGAGTAAGATTCAAAGATGTAATCTATCTTCTGTATAATAGAGAAGCTCCCCTAGATATCTCCCATCTGTGAGAGAAAGCTATGAAATAGGCGGTGATCACTACCTACTGGAAACTACATTTAACAACAAATGAATAGAAATAAAAAACACAGTAGACAAGAATAAAAAATACAAGCAAATAATTAAAATACATAAACTAAGGGAAGAAACAACAAAAATCAGATATAAGAAAGAGAAATGACAGAAATAGTAGAAGAAGAATGGGGAAAATGTAGAAATGTTATAGTAAATAGAGCAATATTAGTATGTGGGACCCCAAAAACTAATAGGAAAGAGCAACGGACATAATAGTGGAATAAGGAGGAAAAAATCAAAATTATAGAAAAGAAGAAATTGTGGAATGAATGCATACAAGACAAAACGCAACAAAAATAGAAAAATATATAATACACAGAATAACAGCTAAAGAAATAGTCAAAATGAGAAAAAGAAAAGCTGGGAAAAGTTTGGAGAGAAAATAAAAGAAAACAATAAAAATAATGTCAAACTGTTTTATAGAACACTAAAAAACCTACAAAGCAACAAAGAAATAAAACTAAAACAAATAATGACCAAGAACGGAACAGTATTAACCGATGACAAAGATATAATCGAAAGATGGAGAGAACATTTCTAACAACCATTGACCGGAGAGCAAGGAAAAGCAAAGGAAAAAGAAAACAACGTAATTGTCGGATCAGAGGAAAACATGGAGGAAACAGAAGCTATACAGGAAGAAGAACTAGAGGAAGCAATAGGAAAGATAAAGACTTGGAAAGCTCCTGGGAGCGATGAAGTTAGTCCAGAGATGTTGAAATATATAAGAGAAAAAGCAAAGAAAACATTATTATCCATCATAATTCTAATATGGAAGAAAAAAATATACAATAAACCTAAAGGGAAAAATTATGGCTAATGTAGAAGTCATGTCGGAAATAATAAAAAACATGTATAAAACAAGATCAAGAATATATTGCTTACAGGACAGACAAAAATATCCAAACTAGAGAAAGGAATAGAAGAATTTTACCATTAAAAACCAAAAAGCACCTTTGATATTACTATCAAAGTATTAAATGCATGTCTCGTACCCGTTCTAATCTAAGTAGGCGAGAAATATACACGTACCAGAACAACCTAGATAGAATATAAGGAAAACTAAGAGTAATGAAAAGACAAATATGCCGACGATATAATTGCGGAACAAAATCAAAATAATTGAGTAAGAAGCAAAACCAAAACAACAGACGCCATAAAATTAAACGCCCCTTAAAATTAAAATGGAGATGGACTTAATAAAGGATATGAAGATGTAAGATGGAACAAATATATTTTTTTGATCAAAAATATCATACACCACTAGAGGTCCAACACAAATGAAATAAGCGAAATAAAAATCCAATATGAAAAGTTAAACGGAACACAGAGATCAATGAAGACAATTGAGTCATATTTGATTAGCATTATTAACATATATTCATAATCTAAGTAAATAATAATTTGCTGTAGGTAGATATATTATATGAATGATGTATCGATTTGAATGTAATTTTATTTAACCTTGAAGTATCGTTTTTTATTTTCTTGTAACGATTTGTTGTTTTCTAAACAAAGTTCTACATTTTATGTGTATAATCTTATATAGTTCATGACAGTAATTTGTTATAATATACGCTTGTTAATATTGATCGATTCATTGTTTTATCAAAATATAAAAAACACCGCATTCCTATCTAAAATGTTTCCGGGACCACTAAATATTTATTTTAAGCAAACATAAGCCACTTGAAAGAGTTTTATCCATATATCGCGTGAATTATCAAGAATTGTGAGTGCTTTGTACCCATGAGTGCAATTTCGAGTACACATTCCTATCTGTTTATTTTCCTGTGAATACATCATAATGATTTTATCAGCACTTCTATGTAATGTGAAAATTCGATCCTCACGTATTAGAGTTGAAAAAATGAATATGTTACAGTTTCGCAACTGTATAAAAACATTGCTAAAATATTAACAGATTATTTGTTAGTTTTGATTCTCCCCGTATAGTTAGCCAAAATTTCGCTTCCAAAAACGCAGGCACTATTAAACAAAAAACGGTTATTATACAATGTTGTAAATAAAAGAGTGTTCATTCATACATTGTTGTTAACAAAGAATCACAGAAAAATTAGTGTATTTCGATAAAGTTGCAGATCTCTTGGATAATTATACACCCACGCGTTGCCCTAACTTGTAAAAAACAACTTTTGAATCAACTGCCTTTCTCAGAGAGACAAGTTTCATCTGCCAAACAAGACGGTCGTGTCGTAGTTAAGGGGTAGCGGTCCTCTGTGCTATCCACGATTCTTTTGCAATTGCTGTATGTAAAAGAAGACATTGTTTTCGGTGGCTGGTACTGCCAATTTCCATTGGGACAACGTACAACCACCTATACTATTTAGTTGCCAAAATTACATTGCTTCTATATTGAGTGCTGTTTACTGGTATATGCATTTTGTTGCTGTTATATTTAAATACGTTTATTTGCTACAAATTCATGTTTTTCTGTGATGAACTCTATTGAATCTTGTGCCTCGAAAGAGACATTTTAACCTTCATTTAAAACATTTAACTTTAACCTTTTTTTTTTATGATTTTTATGTTTATTTTGTATAATAATTGTAGTTGTGTTTTACCATTTGTATGTATATATACTATATTTTATATAATATTGTTCGGCTTGTTTAAATTTATATCTATATACAAAGGTATTCTATTGCCTTTTGACTTTATTCGTTCCTACTGTATCATTTTTAGCAAACTCCTGATTTCTTTTGTAGACAAGATTTGTGTGATAGATATCCAAAGTTAGTATCGTATTCCGTACGGCTGTTTCACATTAATTCATTCGTCTTTCTCTAAGCAATGACTAGTACGTCCATCCATCTATTCTTTCATGTTTCACAATTAATATGATTGACACCTAAATTCAAAACTTAGCAATAACAAAAACTTTGTCGTTCGACAAACAGACCACAGCAACACTGTTTTAAGCTTCTTTTTTAAAATTCATTTTACAACACAAATAAATTTTAAGAAAAAGAAGAAATAAAGAAGATTTATTATTTCTCTTATATATTACAATAATGTAAATATCAAAACAAGTTACGTTTTTTATACAAAGTTCTTTCTCCTTCCCACACCTCGACTGGAAGGTCGTTAAATATTCCTGACCGAGGGCATCAGCGACCGTCAGTACCAACATTGTAGCGTTTTAAATTTTATAATACGTCCCTGTTCGTTTATCTCGTCAGTACGCAACGTCAATAACGCTGGATATTTTTTTTGTCTATGTGTACTTTCAAATCCCATAACCTTTTGTTACAAAGTCAGGTAGAACTCCGGTTTAAAAACTACGTGCTATTTTGTTAGTTTGTATTATGTTATATCTATTTCGACAAGTTTTTGTCGCCTAGAGGATTATATTTCATGATGCCCCCCTAATATAAAAAAGAGTTTTTATTTGTCTTTCGTCGTTAAAACGCAATAAACTGGAATATTTAAAAAGTTGTTTTTGTCGCTTAGAACGAGAGTCCGAGGTATATTTGTTTGTTTAGGTTTTGTAAACACAGGGGGGAGAGTTATTTTATGGCGTGGAATTTGTAAAATTTAACGCAAATAGGAGTCGACATTTAAGTTTCAAGCAGGGCAGACGTGCTACAATGGAGTCGAGCTAAGGAAGTCTAACAAAAGATTTGAAATGTAAAATCTGGGGCAATTTTTGAATCGAACAAGCGATTCAACTTTTCTGTAATGTTCTCATACCAGTGGACGTGATGATAATCTTTGCATAGGCAGTTCTGTCAGAGTGGTCACTGGAATATTTGAACAGATACTGGAAATTTTTGAAAAGTATTATATAGAATGTCCCCGTCGACAGCTTGATCCCTCCACCAAGTTCCTGTTTCAATCGTTCCTGCCTGAGTACGGAAATGGTTTCCTGTTTTCCATTTTGAAAATCTGTCCAAGTAGCTTCCCAGAGATGTAGCAAGTTTTTCCTTTACAAAGTTAAGTGATTATGTGAATTAAGGTAACAATTTAATATATTAATTCTCCCAAGTTATAAAGACATTTTTAATAATTTGCTTTCATTAAAATTTAAAAGGATTTGTAATAATTAATAAATTGTAAATTTTATGGTTTAACTTAGCTGTCATTTTAATTGTTTTTTTTTTTAATTTAATGTTAACATATGACAGCTAGCTTTTTTTGATATTTATTTGTTTTGTTTGTTTTAAAAAAAGGTTAATCTCTGTGGGGTAACATTTGTAAGTTTTTGTAGTATCTCCAACACCTGGAGTTTGTAAACGAACACATATAAGTTTTTTTATTCTGTATTTGGCAACTATTTATATAGTATATTTTTTATGCCATTTATGTGTTGATAACTGTTTGTATGAGACAAAAATAAACGTTTTGATTTGTTTCTCTGATCCATTTTTTTATTTATTTTAGAAATCTCCTAACCCTTTATGTATTTTTTTATTTTAGGATATTTTTCCTAAATCCAGCAAGTTTAGGATTCTTCGAAGCGGCGTCCTTTCCTGTAAAATAGCTAGAAGCCCTTTCTTGTTGTACTAATTGTCCAGTTGTCCAGGAGATTTACGTAAGTAACCCCTTTGTTTCATATTTTGGTAGCTACCCCAATCTGACCCCTGTTTCACTTATCCACGACCCCAGCTCTCCAGCAACCCTCTGAGTGCCGTTCGCATAAGTAACGATTGTTTTGTTTGCCCTATCTTCGCCCCCATAGTTTCTGTCCCCAATTTTCTACCCCTATGTTCTTACCCTGAGGTAGGCAATATATATCGTTACAACATAAGGCACGTAGGAAATGATCCTGGACCGGCTTATCATTGGATTTTCTCAAGCGAAGCTGTATCAGCAGAATGGTTGTGATACTGCGATGCAATAGGGCCGGAGAATCCATTGCATTATCGTTCCCAAGAAATTTATACGTGATGTCTAAGAGAATGCCTTGGATGTTGTCACGCAGTTCGGGTGACGACCGGTGCTACCTTGAGTCCAGGTCAAGGAGTGCGAAATTGGCCACCCTCCACGCCAATATTAGTTATCAGGCTGGAAATTAAGCTGCAGGTCCATGTCGGTACATGGAACGTACAAGGGCTAACAATCACAGGTAAGCTGTCAGTTATTTAAGAAGAACTGGCAAGGTATAATATTGAAATCTCTGGACTAGCTAAAAAGTATTGGTTAGAAAAGGGCCATTTTCGAATACATAATGGCAATTATGTTTACTTCTCTGGTAGTGGACACTACCGTCCGGGTTTTTACCCATATATTTAGTGGCTACATTCATGTACTCCTAGTAAGTATTAACCACACTTTGCATTAACCTTGTTCAAAATTTAAACTTCATGTTCTTTTTAATTAAGTGGTTATATATTTTCTAGGACACTGATGATGGAATTAGGGATTCCAAAAACGTTTTGTCTAAGATAGCCCGTTTGGGTTTTTAAATATATACCTTTTACAAAGGATTTTAATAAATTTTTTAATATATGGTATACAGCCAACTACAGGAACGTAGATTCCTTGTGGACAGATCAAAATGTTCAAAAGGGGTAAGGTTACATACAAAGGCTAAATAACCGACGAAATTCCAAAATTAATGGACCTTCGCGTATCAGATAAAAATAAAAATCCTACCAGGCACCACAAAGAGATACAAAAATGAATCAGGTCTAAGGTTCGATAAACGAAGGAAGAATGGTTAGTGTGACAATGCAGCGATATAGAAGAGATAGAGGCCTAACACGATTCATTTACAGCTGCCGGAACGAACCATGGCCATTTTAATTTTTTTTTTATAGAAATTTACAGCAATAGTCCTCATCCGGAAATCCAAGTGAAGACTCATTTTACTTCCGGAACATTTCAACCCAGGAGATCATTTCAGCAAATGTTTATTACATTAAAGAAGATCTTTTCACTATCATACCCAGAAAAGATTTTGGACTTCTGATGCCTTAATAAATTGTCTATCAGCATCATGACTTGCAGGCGGTAGCCCATTATTAAATTAAATTAAAATGAATAAAGTCCATTTCCTAATAAGACCCACGAGCTATTAATCTTTTTAGGTGGACAAAAGATAGAAGAGTACGGCAATGTCCAAATGCAGTAAATCCATCAAAAATATATAACTATATTAAAAGTACAGAGGCGAACCGTGATTTTCATATTTATGTTTATTTTGTTCACGAGGTCTCAAGGGGAAACATCCAATCTAATATTAAAGTTAGTATACTGTGGTAATTTTAAATCTAATTATGTTTTAAATATAATTATGTTATAATTATTATTTAAATTATAATTGGTTTTTTGTTCATGTCTGTATATATAAAGATGTCTATATATATATATATATATATATATATATATATATATATATATATATATATATATATATATATATGTATATATATATATATATATATGTATATATATATATATATGTATATATATATATATATATATATGTACACCTTATACACCTATATATATCGCACCTCCGCTAAAAAGAGTCACAACTCAAAAATCGAAATTATTGAGATGACCATGCTACAAGTATTAAAATAAGTCGAACTTTCTTCCATAAAAGCGTCACTTTTGTTTTGAACTATTTACTGCGATATGGCGATATGACACTTTTGTTTTTTACAGGTTAGCTCAGCATGCATTCCTCTACAGTGTCACATTTGACTTTATAACAGTCTACACTGCTTAATCCTGAAAAGAGTCACATTTAGAATTGTAACAGTTTTTGTGTGAATTATTAGTTATATCTGATTATTGCAATAAGTAAAATACTGTTGTTTTTGTGTTATGACAGTTTTTTCGAAGTTGTAAACGAGGAAAGTACTTTTGCATGGTGCGGTTTCCGAGATAATTGAGTCGTTCCATATTTAAAACTCACCGTGTGCAAATGAAAAGAAAGCCAAAAGCATTATTTTAAAAGTATAAAAAAATCCTTCATTTTTGTTTTTTAGAAAGGTCTGCATGTGCTTTTGATCAGATTCTACAGTGATTTTAAGTCGCGGTATTTTTGCACAACAAAATCACTAAGTATTATTTCTCTCAAAATCAATGTTTTACAATGCTTACGAGGTACTTCGCGAACGTATAAAATAGAAGGAGATTATTCTCAATATTGTCAAATATTTTGTAGTTACTTAATATTTAATCGATAAATCGATAATTACTTGACGTTTTGCTTGAAGCTGATTAATATGAATTCATATCGTATAAAACATATTGTTGGAGCTGAAAAGTATGTGAGCATATTGATGGCTATATGAGAGAGGTATTGTTTCCCTTCTTTATGCTGTTTTTTACAGTTTACAGAGCAGTTCGAGCACTCAATGCAGAGCTTTGCATTAAAATAGAGTACAGAGAATTTAGAATAGATAAATCAGTCATTGTTAGATATGAGGTTAGGTATAAATATTTTCGATAACGCTGAACTTTATTCAATAGTTTATTACGAGTATACAAACATTTTGCAGCAAATTAGTTTGTGGAAACTGTATTTATAGAAATATTTAATATAAACTAAGACTTTTACATTGCTCGTGAAAAAACATTCAGACACTTTGGAAATTGAATGAAATTAATATTTAAATGAAATTTTAAATTTAATATTTAGAAGAGGTGTCAAAAATAATAGCTTTTTCAAGGGAATGTTCGTGACATGCAGTATGGCTTAGGTTTAACAAAAAGTACCATAGGTTATGAACTAAGATGTTTTTAAGAAAGTGCCTGAAATTTTTACCTCAGTCATCACGATTTTGTTCAAAAAAGTATACTATAATATTAATTTATAAAGTTGTGCGAGTGGTTTAAAAGAGAGATTTTAAAAAAGTCTATACTTATAACTAGACTTCGTCAAATATGCATATTGCATATTTTGCATATTGTGCATATTTTATGCAAATATTTCATATTTTGGCATATTTGTATAAAAGTTTGCATAAAGTGCATAAAAGTTCAGATTTTTATACTGTATTTGAAAATTTTTAAACATACCAATTTATTTCAATTCTTGTATAAAATTTTGTAGTAATTTTAATCAAGAAATGATCTAAGTACGTAATCTCTACAGGTACAAAACATTTACAATTTCAAAGAAGATCAATTTAAGTAGCCCTCAACATTCTTAGAAAGTCTCGGTCACTGAGGCATTCAGTTATTGGATAATCGCTAAGGGTTCGCTCATTTGCATTTTATGATCTAATCCCCAAATCTATCTACAATTTATTGTATCTTAACAGCAGGTAAACGGCTAATAGTTTTGTTCCTAATTTAGGGATTTTCCAAAATCTCCCAGTTTATTGAATTAGGTACCTAAACATTTCTAATTTGATGCTCAGATTTGTAAATCATTTTTGTTTTGATATTCAAAGCGTAAACACTCGTTGTGCGTAACAAAAAGGAAGATTGTGATTTTATAATGCCTAAAACAACCAGTGCTTCAACTTGGATTAAACCTTATAAAGAGCTGTCTATGGATATGGGAAAAATCTACTGTTCAGTCTGTGGCAAAATTGTAAGTATCTAATATTTTCTATTAAATATCTAATATTTCATACATACAGGGTGTTTGCAAATGACACTTACAACGTTTGACTGTAGATACTTCTCGAAAAATTGAACAAAACGATATAGTTAATGAGGGGTCAAACTTATTTACTTTTCGAGATACAGGGTGTTAAAATTAAAAAAAATTAAATTCTTTTAGTTAATAACAACAATAACTTTAAAACCAATAAACGTATTTACTTGAAATTTAGTACTCGTAGGTTGTTTTTAAATGAAAAATAGCTTCCTTTAGTGAGAAAAAATTGTCCATGGTACAATACAATGGTGTGTATTTAGAAAAATTTTTCACCTTTACTTTTTTTTATGAAGTCAGCTATTCTAAAACACAATTATTTTTATTGTAATTGAATTAACAAAAAAAAAACTTTTGTTGAATTTTAAAATAAGTTATATGATGTACTAATGGTTAGTAACAAAAACTAATTTGTGGATTAATACTGCATTTAAAACACTTAGCGAGTGTTTTTTTTTCCAAACCAGTTATTTGATTAACCAAAAACACCTTGTATATTTTTATATTTTAAAGGTTGGGTTAAAATAAAGATTTTTATTTTTATTTATAGATAGCATGTGAGAAGAAATTTCAGATAGACCAACATGTGAGAACTGCTTCACACATTGCAAAAAAAGGAAAAATAGGAGGAAAACATCAAACTTCAATGGCTAAATGTTTCCATCTACTTCAAAAAAATTAGATGAGCAAGAAACTTTTAATGAAGACTTGTGTCGCGCATTAGTGTCTGCAAACATACCGCTTTCAAAATTAGCAAATGTAAATTTTAGTTCGTTTCTAAAAAAATATTGCAAACTTAATGTTCCAAGTGATCGGTCTCTAAGAAGAAATAATGTGAACGGGCTATACTCGTCGGTGTTAATTAATATTAAGGAAGAAATTGCAGATAATTATTTTTACATATCTGTAGACGAAACCACTGATTCCTCAGGAAAGTATATTGCTCATTTATTGATTGGTGTTCTTAAAGAAGATACCTTACCAAAATCTCATCTTATTTCATGCCAGCAACTTGAGAAAACAAATGCTTTAACAATTTCGCGTTTTATACAAGAAACATTAGCAACTTTTTTTCTTCCGACAACTATTCCTTCTAATAAATTACTGCTTATTTTATCGGATGCTGCTCCTTATATGGTGAAAGCAGGACAAAATTTAAAAATATTTTTCCCAGATTTAATACATGTTACTTGTGTAGCGCATGGATTAAACAGAGTTGCAGAGGAAATACGAAAAAAGTTTCCTCTTGTAAATACCATGATATCCAGTGTCAAAAAAGTATTTCTTAAATCTCCTATAAGAATTCAACTTTATAAAGAAATGCTACCTAACATTCCTCTTCCACCACAACCTATTTTAACGCGATGGGGAACATGGTTAGAAGCAGCTAATTTTTATGCAGATCATTTTGTTAAAATAAAGAACATAATTGATACGTTAACAGATGAAAGTTCCCAATCTCTTTTGGATTCTAAACAAACTTTTCAGAGTAACTTGCTTCAACAAGAACTTTCATTTATAAAATCAAATTTTAGTTTTGTTCAAAAAACAATTACTCAGTTAGAATCACCAAAACTGTCATTGTTCGAAAGTACAGCATTAATAAAAGAATTTGCGTCATGTTGTCGGAACGTTAGAGGTAATATTGGAAAAGATATTTTAAAAAAATTTGAAGCTACTATGGAAAAAAATAAAGGTTACCATATTCTTTCTGAAGTAGTCAGTGTTCTAGCTGGAAATATTTCGGAAACAATTAATTTAGAACCAAATGTTTTGGTTAGTTTGAAAAATGCTCCCGTTACATCAGTTGATGTTGAACGAAGTTTTTCCATATATAAATATATGTACTCAGACAGAAGCCACAAGTTTTTGTTAGAAAATTTTGAACACCACTTGGTCATTTATTGTTACCATAATTCTAAATAAGTTTATTCATACTTAAAAATGATGTAGTTACTTAAAATAAATGTAAATCTTAATGAACAGTAGGAAATATTTAGTTATGTACACTTTTTTTTTAAATAAAATTGTTACTATTTTACGATTTTTTTATTTATTTGTATGCATATTTTGTAAAATATTTGCATATTTTCGGGTAAACACGTGCATATTTATGCGCATATTTTCTACATTTTTATTTGCATATTTGCCGAAGTCTACTTATAACAATTAAGATTTCTGCAAGAACAGGCTAGCTGCACAAATAGCAGCTTCACATTCGCGCTAATGTGCAGGAACAACAGATCGAGTCTTTTGGATGGAGACCAAGGTCTCTTAATAGGCCACCTTAATGCTCTTCTTCTTATAGTGCCTATCTGTTTCAGATGTTGGCGACCATGATGGCAATCTGTATTTTGCACACTGCTGCTCTGAAAAGAGCAGAACCACCTACGTAGATTCTTCAGTCAGAAAATCCTTCGATTTCTTGGGTGTCGTTTTCCTTCCATTTTTCCTTATAAAATTAGTTGCAGCAGTCCATATCGTTCGCTGTTTCTCATGATATGACTGAGATTCGATTTTGGTTGTTTTAAAAACGCACTGATTAGTAACGTGAAGAGTCCACAACTCAACTCTTCGTATAGGAAAGATATAGCATCGTAATAACTTGATTTTTATGGGTATTGATCAATCATGACATGTAAATAGCTAAGTCATTTTTTGAAATACAGATTCCTATATTTGATTTTTAGGGAGTGGTTCCAATTTTCATTGACGTTCGTACCAAGTGTAGGTGTATGTTTTAACTCTTTCTATTCGTTGACCGTTCACACTGATTCGTCCAAATTGTTGGTTCTTGTTAGAGACCATTATACATTTTATTTTCTTAATGAATTCCAAATATTATTCTTCATTGTTTTCTTAGACTTAGACAAGTGCACATCTCTGACTTACTTCTGTGATCCTATGCAATAACTCGTGAAGGGCTTCATTACTGTCAGCGAATCCCGCCGTGTCGTCCGCATCTCTGATGTTATTGATACATTCTTCTTTAATTCAGATTCCGCTTCAGCATCCTCTACTGCTTCTTGAAAGATCGCTCTCCATATTTTGAACAGCAGCTCCAAATGTGCCGTTCATGTGCAGTAAATTATGAGGGAAAAACCAGGAGAAAAACCTTACAATACTATCCCGACATGGTAAGTTTTATGTGTTTTAAAGTGTTTACTTTCAATAAACACCAAATTCTGATTTTATATGTTTGTTATATAAAAAAAAAATCATAAATGATGTATCCTCGATTTACTAATACTGGTATTTTCCTTTTATTAACTTCCTCTTTTAATATGGGTAACCAGATCCTACTACATTCTGCCGAGGAATTTGTGACACAGTTGGTGTCATTTAGCATAATTAGAGCCGTTTCTTTGATTTTTCTCTTTTTACCATCCGTTTCTTTTAGAGCTATACTTGAATCATTCAATTGAACCCTGTGACAAGGATGTCAAATAGTTTTAACTATTTTTACTGGGTACAAATAGTTTTTAACTTTTTAAATAAAAAACTGATTTTGATTAAACCTTAGATAATATTTTGAGCCCAGAAATCTACAGTTAAAATAATATATATTATTTTTTTAATAATATATTCTGTGATCAATAAACTACGTCTAAGGCCATTCATTTCTTCCACACACACATAAGTTCTAATATAGTCACTAAATAACTAAATATGTTACCGTTATTTAAAAATCCCTATTTAAAATGATAGAATATACAATCCTATCTCTCTTCCAATTCTATATCAAATATGTAAAAGTAAATCTTATTTTCATATCTACATGAACGAAAAGGTATAGTTCATATCCATTTTGTGATGCAACTTACAGAAAAACGTCTTAGAGTTGGACTTTGATGTAAAATATACATACAAGAGCGGAAAGCGTATCTGAACTATGTTAAATTTACAAGATGATTTATCAGAAAAGCGTCAAGAAAGCGAGTAGAAGCGGAAAGAATTTTCAACATATTCTGCAAGTTTACGAAACGCTGACAAGTTAATAGTGTTTGATATAACCATTTACAACTTTCTTTTTCTTTATTAAAGTGTTAACTTAAGTAGACTTTGTGAAATGTACTTTATTCATATAGATGAACATCTAAAAATTAGCATATTGTAATCGGCATTTAGCGATAATTTTCATTTACCTTACCGCGGAAACTTATCCGAATATATATATATATATATATATATATATATATATATATATATATATATATTATATACATAGTCATCTTTACATAAGAAATTTAATTTTGTATATCATAAATCCATGGCACACCTTCGTAAGAAGCTAAATAATTTAGACACTCCCCAGTTTAAAAAAATTCCATTTAATCCTAAGTGGATTAAAAATCTATCTAGTACTGAGGTTCCTCAGGACATTCTCAAGTTGTTATCCTTGGGCCCCAAATTTGGCTTACAGCCAACTTTCAGAGATTATTCTGTTAGTAGAATTTTAGCAGATGTGGAAAATATTTTGTCACATGCCGACAATTCTGACCTTTTATCTCTTAGGTCTTCTTCCAATAATATTCTGTTGAACTATTCTAATCGCCCTAGACAACCCATATCGGAGTTAGATAAGATTTACAGGGAGACGGTATCGTTTTTAAAAACTCACCCTAATCTTCTCGTTCTTACAAGTGATAAAGGGAATGCCACTGTCCTCATGGATAGAGATCAATATCTTAACCTTAGTCAATCGTTGTTAGATGATGATAGATACTATCAACCTCTTTCTACCAACCCTTGCTCTAAATTTACAAATAAAATAAATACATTCATTACACACTTAAAAAATATAAAGATCATAGATCAACCACTTGCAAAATTTTTACATAATTATGATGGATATGCTCCCAGATTTTATTGTCTACCTAAAATACATAAGCCCACATTGAGCATGAGGCCAATTGTTTCCTCAATTAATTCACCAAACACTAATATTGCTAAATTTTTAACTGACATCTTATCTAAATCTTATAATTATAATAACAACTTTAATATTGTTGATTCTTTTCATTTTAGTGAATTTATTAATAATTTTGAACTTCCACAAGGCTACATTTTAGTGAGTTTTGATGTGGTATCTCTTTTCACTAACTTACCTCTTTCTAGCGTTATTACCTCCTTAAGAAATCACTGGAACTCCATCCAACCTAACTGTCCTGTATCCTGGGATGTATTTGCAGAACTTTTACAATTAATATTTGACACTAACTTTTTGGTCTTCAACGACAAATATTACCTTCAAATTTTTGGGACACCTATGGGTTCCTCAATCTCTCCCATCCTGGTTAATTATGTACTGGATGATTTAGTATCTGACCGTTTGGGTCTTTTAGATTTTCAAATCCCTTTTATTAAACGGTATGTTGATGACTTATTACTAGCCTTACCTCCAGACAAGATTCAGGCCACCTTGTCTTTATTCAATGATTTTGATCCTCACTTACAGTTCACTGTTGAACTGGAGGACACCAACACAAATAGTATTCCCTTCTTAGACATGCGTGTCATTAGAATGGGAGATAACACCCTTACTACAAGTTGGTACAGGAAACCAATGGCCTCTAACAGGTTTCTCAACTACCACTCTTGTCATCCCTTTAAATACAAATTAAACCTTATTAAAGCTTTAAGCTGCAGGCTAAATAGACTGACACATCCGATTAATCGAAGGGAATCCCTACAATTACTTAAGAATATTCTGATTGAGAATTCCTATCCATCCTCCCTTATTAATAAATACCTTTTCGTTCAAAGCTATGGTTCTTCTTTAAATGACATACCCAATGGTGACCAACTTAGAATAATATCAAATAATTCAATTAACAACACTGTTCTGCCTAATACTGTACTTGGGAATCCAACTACCCATTACTCATCGTTACCTTACTTTCCTCAAGTTACTGAGAAACTCGTTAAACTGTATAAACATAACAACGTACCGGTTAAAATTGCTATTAAGAATGCTAAGACTGTCAGGAATTTGTTTTCTAAAACTAAAACACCTCTGTCCCTTCTGGAACAAGTTAATGTAATATATCATATACCTTGTGCTGAGTGTGACTCATGTTACATCGGTCAGACAGGGAGATCACTGAGAGGACGTCTTACGACACACCGCAGTGATATTAATTTATCTAAACATACTTGTGCTCTTGCCCAACATGCTATTAGCACTAAGCACGAAGTAAACTTTAATGAAGTTAAGATTCTTGGCACTGAACGTAATCTCGTTAAAAGACAGTTTTTAGAAATGTGTTCAATTTTAAAACACCCTAATACTCTTAATAAGAGAACCGACATTAGTAATTTGAGCCAAATTTACCATGCATTAATTTTGAAGAATTAGGCCTGATATGTTGTTTACTCAAACTTTGTCCCATAATGGGTTTTTTCTTATCATATTTTCATATAATAAATTTAAATAAAAATAAAATAAAATAAATTATTCTTTCTTAAACTAAGATTTATCATCTTACATTTTATTAACTATTTGTCAATATCACTTTTACATAATTAAGTAATTGTTCTTTTTGATGATCTTAGTTGTTAAAATTTTAAACTGAAATTTGATTCATAGAATTTTTTTTCATTACGGTCCGAAATGATTTGAACCTTTGGACTGTGGAAGTTGTATTAATCTTCACCTGTTGGCTGGCTAACCAGTGACGTCATATTATAATATATGATATTTTGTTTGACTTTCATACTTTGTTCTTTGTTGACAAATCAATCACTGTAGGATGAATGGTGATCTTAACCACCTTTTCCTTTCATTGTTTGATTTCTTAACGACAAGTGGTCAACCAAATTTATAACTTTTTTTGAATACACCGCCCTATTACATAGAGGTTGGTATTTCGCCTTGCTGTTCTTGTCACTCTGACCTCAAGGCCACCTTATTCACGTGTTTGCGTGGGTGTTAAACCTGTAAATTCATTTATCGGCGAGACTCAGTAAGCTCAAGACTGGTAACTTCATTTTATCTTTATACTAAATTAATTTAAATAACTTATAATGTTACCTAAAGTTAAATTTAAAATCTAATTGATTTAATAAATTGTTGGAAGTGCTTTCTCATGATCTTTCTAGTTCTTTACACTTTAAAATAAATCTTAATGTTTTTTACTTAAGTTTTTATAATAACTTTTTTATATACATGTATGTTTATCACATGTTCTTTTGCTGTGCTAATTTTGTTAAATTGCAAACTATACCAAGTTTCAATTAATTGATTTATACAACTTTACTCTAAATGTCCAGTTTCGTAAGCTTTTTCATATTTTTAACATCTTTGACTGCTACATGTCTTTGTAAGGTAATACACTTTTATTGTAACTTCTCTATGGATGTTTGGTTTTATATTGTTCTTTTTAGATGAACTGATGATGCTTTCTGAGCAGAAAGCGAAACGTCTTCAATAAATAGATGAAGTAGCCACCTTCATTGTCTTTTATTTCTCCACTTTGACCGATAAACCCACCACTCTTCGAGTGTACCTTAGTATATATATATATATATATATATATATATATATATATATATATATATATATATACATTTATATTTAAACAGGCATAAATTTATTATCTATTTGTTTGCACATGGTAGGTGTGTTACATGTAATTTTCATACTCTGTTTAATCACATGGAGATGATACACGGTTATTAGCAGTATCTTCTATCAAAAACAAGATGATTTAAATGGTGTTATAAGAAGTTAGACCTTACTGGTAATGCAAATAAATAAGCAATCATTTTTGCGGAACAAATGTTTATAAAATTGAGTAAATTTATTATATATACATAGATGTATAATTACCCAAGAAAAAGATAAAAATAACGCTGTAGTAAAGTTTGCTTAAAAAGTATGTCTATACTAATATAAAACCAACAAACTAAGAGACTCGGTATTATTAATTGTTGATGAAAAATCGTTAAATCAGATATGTATCACTTGTAGACATCAATATTGATGTCAAACCAATACTGCCTTTAGTACAAATTAACTAAGCTATCATTAAAATCGTATTCAAAAACGTTGTAGAAAATTTTTTAGAATTCGCCTTGGATAAGTAATTAGTTATTTTTCTCCTTTTATATTAAAAAAAAATGAAAAGAAGAGCAATGTCTTTTGCATATTTTTATCACAAAATATTTTTAACTGGATTGATATGCACATTTCGGAAAACTTACTAGAAGATTCCGATTGGTCCTTAAAATTACTTATTTATAATAATACCTAATCGGTAATCACACAGAAATTATCTTATTATGTAGAAATGAGTATTATTGATATAAGATTGAATGCTCGAATAAATGAACTTTGAAAAAATTAAAGGCAAATATCGAGCACAATTTTAATAATCAAATCTCGGAAACAAAAGGAAACAAATGGAAACTCTCATTGTCTTAATACTCAAATTAATTTAAATTGTACTAAGTTTAAACCTATTTTTGAAAACTTTATTGCAGCTTCACCTCGTAGTGGACCCAGCTCGGCTGTTTAGCCTTCCTGCACTGAGTATACCCATTAAGAATTTATTAATTTCATACTTTGATCAACATTACTATTGTATTCTTCAACAATTTACAAAACTAGCTTACTCAGGTTCAATTGATCTATAGTTGGCGTTAATTACACTCTCCATACCTCTGCGTAATTTAGATATACCAGTTTCACAGTTGTATATTTCAACATCTCCCACTGTTGGTCAGTTGGTCTTTAGTAAAGCTTTTACATATTAGTTTTATAGTTCTCCCATTGACTGGGGGTTTAACTGAACTACTTGAATTATACCCCATTTATACACTTCTTTCAATTTTGTTTTAATTTTTAGTATTTCAATTTCATAGTCAGATTTCTTCTCTTTTTTACAGTATTGATAGTGCCTGGTAGACCATTTTATCGTAGACAACCACCCACTGTCTAATAGATTGTTTAGTCTATTTCTTTCATTCACACTTTATGTCCACGTCATTTGCTCTCAAACTAACACCCTTATTATTACAGACAGGTGTAAGTGTGAGATCTGGATTATGCAATCTAGTTAAATTAAAATATTCTATATGTCATATTTCATAAGCTGATTTTCTATAGTAGTGTTAGTTGGACCTTTGGTCAATGCCAGCTTACTTACACAGAATTTTAATATGCGCAGATCACATATCCATGATTGTGACTGCCCATCAAAGCTGTCATATGTCACATGTCACCTTAACATTTCCGTTAAATACCATTCTCTCTCCTGTTGCCGACAAGAATGTAGCGTAGAATAATTTTTAAATAATTTTAAACTGTTTTTCCTTGTTTTAGTGTAGTGTTATGTACAATTTATGTTTAAATTTATGTTTATTACATTCTGCGCTTGCTGGATAGCCCAAATTTGACGAAGTAAGTCTAAAACGTTAATTACAAAAAACTTTTATCATCCATTAACTTCGAGTTTTTTATCAAAGTTAATCAATTTTTCTTCATTTAAATAAAAAAAACGTTTCTTGGCTTATTTCAGATGCCCCTGATGATGCTGTAGAAAGCGAAAGTACTTGGGCAAGATTTGATTATTAAAATTGTGCTCGATATTTGCCTTTTCAAAATTTTTTTTCAAAATTTAAATATATATTAAATCATAATTATATCAGGATTCGCCTTCTTTACATGCAATCATACAATTAACCCTCTTTTTGCATTGCACCCTTTAACAATGACAAGTCACTTTTTTACGGAATTCGGTTAGTACCGCCATCTAGTGGCGTTTTTTTAAGCTTTCAGACGGCAGTTTCAAAATTGCAGAAATCTGTACCTAAGTCTGTTATTTTACATTTCCTCTGATGGGAGTCTCACTTGTGTTCAATGCAAAAAGTACCTAAGTCACTAACTTGAAAATATGCAGTGCAAATTATGCCTTAGTCCACGTTATTACAAGGTTATGTGCCTTAATGTTAATTATTATTTATTATTGATAATTTTATTTCTCTAAATATTTTAAAAAATTTTTGCTCTTTACTTTTTGGTGGGGGCCTATCCTTCACTTTACACCAGGTTTTGATCTTCCACGCAAAACATGGTCCACTCTAAATAGGATCCGAACCAGACATGGCAGATGTGAATACATGCTACATAAATGGGGAAAGAACCCGTCTCCTCAATGTGACTGTGCGTAGGACCAAACCATCGACCACATTATTGAAGAGTGTCACTCAAGATTCTACAATGGTAGCCCTGAGGACTTCCTGTTTGCAACTTCAGAGTCAATTCATTATATTAATACACTTGATGTTTGTTTGTAACTATTTAAAGTTTGTCATATACCTATATTACTAGTGTTTGTAATTTTGTTCTAAATGTGTTGTAATTGCCATACGATAAGTAAAATAATTCTTTGTTATATCTTTAATTTTCGACGACATAACAAATTGCAATACAAAAAGTACCTAAGTCAAAAAGTATTTAAATTTTTTTAAGAAAATAACAAAGCTTTATTTTCTGTTTATTCATGAAAATCAAAGAAACTTTACAAAAAAATAAATCGCAACACACATTTTGATCATAACCGTTTCAGATATAATCAAAAATAAACTTTCAAACATTAATATCGCACAAGTCACCTATTAATTTGTGACTAAGACACTTTTTACATTGAATTGTTCAATTACAAAATGTTATTGTCTTTCTATGTCTTCTTATCCTTATTATTTTCCCGAATAACCTAGAATATTGGTATCTCATCTAGAATCTCAATAAGTGGTTTTAATAAAAACATGAAACAGACCAGAATATTATCAAAAAGTTCATTATCAAGAAATTATCAAGATATTCTAAAATTTTAGCACCTTATCTTCATTTAAATACAGAAAAATCACCTCTAGTAAATCAAATGATGTTTGATCATATCAAGATCAAAATTTGATAGAGGTCATACTAGCGTTTATGCTCCAGATGAAGGTAAGAAATAAGAAACAGTAGATCTGTACAAATCATTATTATAAGACATACTTAGCAAATCATATAAAATAGATCATGTGATTATACGGAGGTAAAAATGTCGGAAGGAAAATTCGAAAGAGAATGTTGAGGTTGTGGAGTTTGCTCAGCCGTCAGGCTCTGTAAAACTAACGGAGGTTCGATGCTCGAAGATGCAAATACAAAAAGAATATAAAGAGCGGGAGGACCACGAGACCAAAGCGCCTCGTGGTATCATGGACTTTACTCGAACAAGACGTCAAGTGAGCGTCTCATTTCCCAAGACTAAGAAATGACAGTAGTTCTCCCCACAACGCCTGGTGAAGAGCCTGGGAAGTGTTGTGCTGGGTGGTTGTGAGGGTTTATTCCAAGCTTGTGCGGGGGCCAATCCTCAACACCCAATCCTCTCTGATAGAGAACGCAAGTGACAAAAATAAGTTAGACTTTTATGAACATTGTCAAGAGACATAAAAACATACCCACAGATGACATACTGATGATAGTAAGGAAGTTTAACGCTAAGGCTGAGAAATAAGAAAGTAACAACCCTCCTTCTCCTCCAATATTTGTTTGCTCTTCTCTACTAACACGATATCGTCAGCAAAGAGCATTGAGCACAAAGCCCCCTTTACCTTCTCTGTCAGTACATCAATAACAAGCTCAAACAGGTAGGGACTCAGTGAAGAGTGACCAACCATCACTGGAAAACTTTCGGTCATTATTACAGTATCAAAAAATGGAAAAGATAATATAAGAGATGAGGTCTGAGAAAGATCGAAGAAAAAAAGGAATCCGGATCACAAAATGATATCGTCGATAAGCAACGTAAGAGAGTGGTTTGGTAGCTGCAAGTAAGGTGAGAATAGCTTTGATGCAATCTAACAATAAAAATAACAAACCTGCATCTGCTGGACTAAACATAGATGTAGAGTATGCATAAAACATCTACCAGGTCTTAGTGTGAAAAGATCTATGGGGCCAATCGACACCTTTGAAATCTAAAATCTAATTAGGAACGGCGAAGAAGAACTAATGTGATGGACTTACGAACGTATCAAAGATCTTTGGAAGATAGAAAACATGCCTATCGATTGGAGAAAGGAACAAACAATAAACGTTTATAAAAAAGAAACCCAACAAGCACCATTAATTATAGAGGGATTATACTTCTAAATACCACATATAAAATATTGTCGACTATCATGAGAAACAAGCTAGAGAAACACACCCAAGTACATTAGGACACCACCAACAGGACTTAGTAAAGTAAAATCAAGCATATATAACATATATTAACGCAATCGATCAAAAAATGCCAATGAAGTGAATATGATATAGGGCTGCACCTACTATCTATGAATTTTCAAGCTTTCGTCTCGATAAATCGACACCATCCATTTCCATTATTAGCGGAAATTTAAAATGTTAATAAACGAAGAAAAATAATCAGACTAACGAAATTTAAATAGACAACTTTGTAGCGTAGGTCATAATAGGGGGACGAAAGACATACAGTCGCCACCAAATTCTTGTAGAATTTATTATCTACATGTCATTATGAAGTCGTTTTTATTTGATGCGATTACTAACAAAAGCAGGTAGCAGATATAACTGTAAATAAATCGTCCTTTGTTTTGATCTATTTGTTTATGGTAGACACCTCTCGAAACTTAAGGACACCACTCAAATGACATGACATTTAGTAGTAGCAACAAGAAATAAAAAGTTTAGGACAGGTACTGAAAACTCTTACAAACGAAATAAAAATTAAAGGACTAAAATAAATGAATAAAAAACGAAGTTTTAGGTAGAGTCACGAAAGAAAAGCAACGAAGAATTTATAAGAGTACTTTTCGACAACTTAAAGAACAAGACCACAGAAATAAAGGAAAGGAGTAAACGCTGGCAATAGAAGGTACGAGAAATTACTAAAAGATAAGAATATTGGTAGTAAATGAAGCAGAAACAATATACCTAACTAATAGAAATGAAGAAATTGGAGTTAAGAATTAAGAAAGAAGAATTCTTGCATTTTTCAACCAAAGTAAAGTTAAGAAGGAGAATTAAGTCGATTATTCAAGAATCAAATTACAACCTAGATAATTTGATAAGATATTATTCGCTACATAACTAGACCAGGGAACAATTTTCCCAAGACACTCTTTAATACAGGTATCTAACAACTGCTTTAATAAATTTGGTGATAATAATATGTAATAATCAAAATATGCAAAATATTTAACGTCGTTTATTATTTATAAACAATGTAAGATCGCTATTTGACTTTAAATACTAAAAGTGAAGACCGATAAGTTATATGGAAAAGTGATATTTTTCAAAATAATTCCTTTAACAATGAGTCGTCCATGATAAGATAAAGGATTTAAAAACGAAGCGATTTTACTATTTCAAAAACTGAATAAATTATTTCAAATTTATAAAAGTTGCAATAACTCCGTTTCTAATCAACGAAAATTGATGCTTTTTTTTAATTTAAGGTACATCGTGGCATAGATCATAAAAATGCATTTAGTTAATTTGTGAATTCTTTATTTAACCGAGTAATTTGTTTAAAAGATAAAAAATTTATATTTATTTTGCAAAATTTTACTTTTCTCTTAAAATTATTAGTAGAAAAGGTTATGGAATGATAATCAACTAAAAATATTCATGGATTATACTTATAAATAGTATCTTTTAACAATAAATTTTACAAAAAAGTTATGTTTTATTTGAGAATCAAATCTATACGCAGTGACATAACAAGTGGGCGGGGGACGGTCCGCCCCGGGCCTCTGATATGTGGGGCTTCCAAATTGGCATAAAAGTTATAAAATAAAAATGTAAAAATGTAAACCTACAATCTGGTACATAACATAAAATAGTTTTAATTGTTTCTTTATGTTTTCTTTTATAAAAAATTAGTAGGAATTGTAATACACGTTGCAGTCACATAAAAAGCTTATTTAAATACGATATTTAGGATTGTTTATTCTTACTGGGAAAAAACACTAGACAAAACCAATGATATTATAAATGCACTGGAAAAGTAATGGATTGGATCTACAATTGTGTAGGAGTCAAGGCTATGATAATGAAGTTCACTATGTCAAGCATCCATACGTGTGTCCAAGAAAGGATCAAGGAAAAAGTAGAAAAATCATGTTGGTGCCTTATGCAAACCATTCTCTCAATTTGTGTGGAATTCATGCATTTGCGATCAACCCTAGCTGTGTAATAATTTTTGTAACTTTAGAAAGTGTATGTAATTTCTTCTCGTCCTCTCCACATAGATGGGGGATTTTAATGGAAGTTAAAAGTGTGTCTGTAAAACAGCCATCTGACACTAGATGCAGTGCCAATCACGATGCTGTGAAACCTATTTTGAAATATTTTGATAAATTAGTTCAAGTTACAGAAAAATTGTGTGACGCCAAGGAAAATATTAACACACGGGGCTCTGCAGAAATTTTACTCTCGAATATTTGTGACTTCAAATTTCTTGGATTCCTTCATTTAGGGGGTACATTTTGCAAAAAATAAACAGTCCAGAGAGGTATTTACAGACGGAGTGTTAAAGCCTTAAAAACAACGTAATAAAACTCTGAAGTTTGAAAGTCTTTTTGGAAGACAGTCGATATGAGTTGGTCTCGAAGGGTCTCCAGTTTGCTTCGGAGAAATGTGATGAAATGGAAATCTCCCTTGAAGAAAAAAGTAAGAGACGTTTAAAGAAGATAATGCTTGGAGAAACAGCCGAAGATGCCGGACTATCGCTCGAAAATGAAACTAAAAGATGAATGCTTGAATGTTTAGGCAAGCTACAGCAAGAGCTTCAACTAGAATGCAAAGAATGAAGACTTTATTCGAAAAATTTAAAATAGTTCAGGTCGAGTATTTACTCAATGATTGTGACACAGAATTCGATACGCAAGAAATTGTTAATGAAATCAAAAGACTTCGCCACCATATAAAATCTGCAAGAATAAGTGAAGAGGCCAGATATTGGACTACATTAAAGATGAGACAGTTTATTCTTGATATGGACCTGATGGAATCTGTTACAAATATCTTTGAAATAATATGTGTCTCTATTGCTTCTAATGAAAGGAGCTTTTCAAAATTAAAACTCATAAAAAGCTATTTACAATCCACGATGAGCCAGACCCAGCTAAATAGTTTGGCAATGCTCTCCATTAATCGTGAAGTAGCAAACAACATTAACTTCAACAACGCAATCAAACAATTTTCAGCAATAAAAATAAGAAAAAAATGTTTGTAAGTAAAAACTCTAAAATAAATTAAAAAGTATAAATTTTAACAAAATAGTCTTGTTTTGGATGAAAATGTTTGGATAATGAATAAAACCAAACCAAATGAATTCAATTGAAAGTAATTTTTAGCATAGCATCGCTATGAATTTTATTATATTTTATCTGTATATTCCAAACATGTATTTATAGTTCCTATATATAGGTAAGTCTTAGCTTTTCCTCATATTGGAGAGAGGTTACTCTCTTCAATACTAATTATTAAGTACTCTTCGGTTACTTACCGCCCCGGGAATCCTGAATTGTAGTTACACCACTGTCTATACGTGTTAATTATTCTTGAATTATGCTTATTATTTTTACAATTACTTTTTCTCAAAAACATTACAAATTTATTTTAACAAATTAATTAATATAAACTTGGATAATCATAAATAATAATTATGAAATTAATATGCATATGTAATTAACGTATTACAATTTACATACGTAATTTTGCTATTTTTATTTATAATTACACAAAGTTTATAACAAATAATCTGTTTACAATGTATTTAAAAATTTTTCAATTTTAGAAAACTAATTGTAAAAATAATAAGCATAATTCAAGAAAAATTAACATGTATAGATTTGATTTTCAAATGCAAAAATTATTTTTGTGTAAAATGAATTGTTAAAAGATATTAATTATAATGATAATAAATAAATATTAAAGTTACCCATAATTGCATAACCTTTTCTACTAATAATTTGTTTAAATAAATTACTCGGTTAAATCAACCTTTCACATAATTGTTTATTTCTAATTTATGAAAGGAGATACCCCAAATTTAAAAAAAACATCAATTTTCGTTGATTAGAACTGGAAATATGACGACTTTTATAAATTTGAAGTTATGAATTCAGTTTTTGATTTATTATCACGCGAAATTAAAATTGTTAATTAATTTTTAAAAAAATCGACATTTGAAGCTATTTTGGCAATAATTAAGCAAGAAATTAACAAAAATAACTTTACAAACTCTTATTTAAAAGGCTTTTCTACGCTTTTTCATTAAAATTGTGTCAGTTTGGCATAGCGATCTTACATTGTTCATAAGTTAAAAATGACGGTAAATATTTTGCATATTTTGATTACTATATATTGTTATCACCAAATTTATCAAAAGCAGCTGTTAGATACTTGTATCAAAGAGTGTCATGAAAAATGCTTTTTATTGGCTTATTTGCAAAAAGGCCCAAAAGACTGAAATGGTTCGGTCATATTCAAAGAAGAGAGGAAGTTGAACTCATAGCAAATATAATAAAGTGGTGAACAACAAGTTCGAGGCTTCAAGAAAGTACAGAAGGGAAGAACAAGATTAGGTCAGGGGAAAGGGTGAACATTATTAACTGGAGGAAAAAGATAGAAATTAGTAAGCAATAGAACTCAATTACAATTTGCACGAAATCATTTAATATTCTGTGCTAGAGACGAACAGAAAGCAGAGACAATTTCTCCCGCGAAAATCGGAACACAGATGTCCATGAATGGAAATTGAAAAAATTAACTATTTTTTTATATTTATTATATTATTATTATTATTTTTGGAGAGCTCCTTGTATTCTTGGAATTAACGTAAATTGATCAGATAAAATTATATCAGGGATAAATATCTACGCTAGAATAGATATTTGCTTTAAGATGGGAGTTTAACTTGGCTGAATAATTTCCGATGAAAATTGGGAAAAGGGGAAACGGGAAGAGAACCCTTATGCAATAACTTTGTGAATAATTAAGATACATCAGTTGGTTTCTCTTTATCACTTAATGACGTGTGTACACGGTTGAATGATCCTTTATCGCTATTATCAATGGTCTAGTAACCTGTGTGGCCAAAATATTGATCGGTCTCTAGTTGGGCGTGTCCTAATGTTTGCATTTTGTTCAGAATATCCTGATCAATCATATGTTCACTGCCAATGACATCATTCCGTCTTGATGCAAGCGTATTTTATTATTTTGTTTATTTTGCGTTCAGCTCTTGCGGGGTTTGTGTTTTGAGCGCAGTCGATTTGAAAAGGGATATGACGTAAAGCACCGGTAAATTAGAAAAACGGGCGGGTAGTACGAAATAAACAACACTTATCAAAAGTAAAAAATCTTTCTGTAAAGGACGTTGCACTCTGCTCACTATGAATAAGTAGGGTTGTTGTTATTATATTCTTACCGGGACAGTAGATTGCTGGATCCATAACAATGTAATGAGGTTACTTTCATGTGAACGAAAATTTTAAGCGGTCCCTCCATTTTTTCACTAACATTACAACTTTTCGTAAACACACCGACACCCGAGTTCTAACGATTAGAACATTTTGATTGCCGTTTATATTTCTGTTGCCTCACCCCTTTGGTTGACATTACGCGCTAACAAAACCATAAGCTGGTGCCTGATTCCGTCTCGACGCGACGTCTCACTGTCTGGGGCGACACGCCATCCAGTGGAAGGATCAGGAATTGTTCTTTACAGAAATCAGGCTTTACTTTTGGGATATGGACACAGAATCAGGACCGCCTACGAATTTACCCTAACGTGACTCTCAAAAATTTGCCGCACCGCATAGTCGAGGACCGGACTTGCCCAATCGCGTGGTGAATATTTAGAAATTACGAGAAATGTATCAACTAATTAAGGTAATTGTTGCTTTTGAAAAAGATGTGTGTTGAATATTATGAAATCTTTTTTGTTTTTGGCTAATAATTTAATGGTATATTTATCAAAACCCACACAATGACATAAATGTGAACAATGAATATTATTTTATTTATTCTTTTACATTTTTTTATAAGGAAAGTCTCTTGGATAATTAATAATGTTGAAATTGAGACGAAAATATTTTCAACTAAATGTCTTAGTGATTTTAATTGAATCGGTTATTTCGAAAAGGCCACAACTCCAGAAATGTTAATTTTACAGGAAACGAAAAAAACGTTTTATTTTGGTATTAATGAAGATATCTTTCTCTTTTCGGAGTAAAGTCTTAAAATGTGATGCATGACGAAGTTTCATTAACAAATCCAACATAAAAAAGACATAGGTACACTGTAAAAAATAATTAAACTCCAATATTACTAAGGAAAAAATTTATATATATATATATATATATATATATATATATATATACAAGGATTTCCACAGTTTTCACTGTATTCCTTCACTCAACCGTTTTCTCCAATTTTTCCTGTTTAGCCAGTCCCCTTCCTGTAGGTTTCTTCTACTCATTGCTTCGTCCACCTCATCTCTGAAAGATCTTCGGGGTCTGCCTCTCTTTCTTCTTCCTATCGGGCTCCACTTTGTTATTCTATTTATCCACCGATTTTGGTCTGCTCTTCTGACATGTCCGTACCATGTTAATCTCTTCTGTTCGATGTAGTCTATTATGTCGGAGTTCATTCCCATTCTCCTCTTAATCTCCATGTTATTTATTCTGTCTCTTCTTGTTACTCTGCAGCTTCTCCTTAGGAATTCCATCTCTGTTGCTCTTATTTTGTTTTTGGTTTTCTTATTTATTGTCCAATTTTCACACCCATAAGTGAGGATACTTCTTGTCATGGTATTATCTATTTTTTTCTTTGTTTTCATGCTGATGTTCTTATCCCATAGTACCGGGTTCAATTTTCGTATGCAGTCTCTTGTTTGTCCTAGTCTATTTTTTATCTCTTCCTCCGTTGTTCCTTTGTTTGATATTATGAAACCTAAATACTTATACTTGTCTGTTCCTTTGATTTGTTTACCTTCGTCTATTTCCAGCTGTTTTATTTCTGTATTCTCCGTTGTTAGGTATTCAGTTTTCTTTAGGTTTATTTCCATCCCATTCTTTGTATATTCCTGCTCCAGTTTTCTCATCATAAAACAGAGGTCATCCTCGTCTTGTGCGATCACTATTTGGTCGTCGGCAAAACTTAGCGTATATAGATATTCGTTCCTTACTGGTATACCCATTCCTTCGCACTTTCTTTTCCATGGTTTCAGGGTTTTTTCCAGGAATATTTTGAACAGGGTGGGGGATGTGGAGCAACCCTGTAGTAGTCCCTTTGTCGTCTTAAATGGCCTGCATATTCTATTGCCCGTTTTGATAGCTACTTCGTTATTCTTGTAGAGTGCTTTTACCGCGTTTATTAATCTTCGTGGAACTTCGATGTCTTCCATTGCTTCCCATAGCTTGGTTCTAGGTATTGAGTCATATGCCTTCTTAAGATCAACAAAAGCCAGATGGACGGATCTATTTTTGGCCATTCTTTTTTCTATTAGTTGTTCGACCGTGTAAATGTGATCTAAGCATGCTTTCCCCGCTGTGAAACCTGCCTGGTCTTCTCCGATTTTATCTTGTATATATATTTCTAATTTTTTCCTTTATGGTCTTTTCATACAGTCTGCCTATAGACGATATAATGCTGATTCCCCGATAGTTTTCGCAGTTTTTTCTATTTCCTTTCTTGTATATTGATGTCATATATGCTTGGGTCCATTCTGCCGGTAAGTCTTCTCCATTCAGTGCTCTCTCAAACATTTTATATATCATACAAAATAACTTTTCCGATCCGTTTTTTATCAATTCATTTGGTATTCCGCCGGGACCTTCTGCTTTTTTGTTCTTTAAAGTTTTGATCGTTCTTTTTACCTCAGCTAGGCTTAATTCGATTTCGTCATGTGTGTAGATTTCTATTCCGTCTATTTCTGATTGTTTGAATTCGGGGCGGTCTTCGGTTAGCAATTTTTTATAGTATTCTTGCCATTCGTTTTCTTTGATTTGACCGATCTTGATTTTCTCTGTCTTATTTCTTTGGAGCGACTTTAAGATGCGCCATGACTCTGAATTTCTCGTTCCTCCTATGTGCTGTTCTATCTCTGTGCATGTTTTTCCCATCTTTCATTTTTTTCATTTGCTACTTTTCTTTTCACTTCTTTATTTTTTTTTCTGTATAGTTCCAAGTCCTCATAGTTTTTTGTGTTCAGGTATTTTATATGAGGTTCTTTTTTCTCTTTTATGCATGTTAGTGTGTCTTCGGTTAATTTCGTAGTTTGTTGGGTGTATTTTTGGTCCACTTCTCCAAGAGCTTCTAGGGCTGCTGTCTTCATGCAGGTTTTTATGTGTTCGTATGAAAAAATTTATTAGGTGGCAAAAAAAACATGTTATAGGTTAAGAAATAGTCTTTTAGTAATCTTCCTCTGGTGGTTCATCACTATTAGTGGTAGGCTATAAAATCAGCTCATTATAAAAAAAACATTTTGTCTTCTGGCACATATTGTACAAGTTTCTTGATATTGTCCATTATTTTCGAATTAATAGGGATTGTTTCTGTGTAAGCAGACTCTGTTGGCAAACTAGGACAAACTCCAGCTGGTTTTCCCAAGGAAAATTCATGAAACATAAGCCCATCGATAAATGGACGTACTTTAACAATTCCCGGTTTTTTGTCATATTCGAACTCATTATATTGAAAAATTTGAAAACTTGTTTTCTCATGTTTGGTTTTTTCCCATAGGAGTCAATGGAGAGTACGGTTTTCTTATAATGCATGGGCCACCATTTTTTGAATTCCAAAATTGTTTCATTTTTACCAGTTCTATAGAAAAAAGAGATTTTCTTGACGATTTTTTTATCAATTCGTAATATACTTCAGAAAGAAAAATTCGGTCCTGCTTGCGAATGAGTCTTTTTGCTACCCCGAAGTCTCTATCGCACGGGAGGAATGAGTGGCCTCTGATTGGAAAATAATGAAAAATGTGATTGAATTTTCCTGACGAAGCAAGAGCTAGAAGGAATCTTATTACCGTGTGGTTCTTATTTTGGCCTGCACAACCATCTGAAAATATATGGACTTCTTTTACATTTTCAGAAACCTCATTTTCAAAGTAATTTTTCAGGAAGGTGCATACTTTATTGGGTCCTTTGTGGTCCTCGCCCTCGTAATAGGAAAAAAATTTAGCTTCTCCTGTTTTTAAGTTGTGTATACTAAATTCAAAAACCCATAACTGTCGATAATAAAAAATTTCCTGTACAGGTATGTCGGGTATCGGCAAATTTTGCATATAATCCATGGAGATTCCTAGTATCTCGTCCGTCTCTGAAGAAAGTTTTTTAATCTGCTCTAGTTTTTTATAAAATTTCTTAGCCCTATTTTTGTGAACTAATAGTTCTGCAACAGCAACTAGTTTTGCAATGTCGTTGAGAGTGGAACTTTTAACTTTTTGGCCAAGTTCTTCACAAGCAGAAGATACATCAACTTGAGGACGACCAAAAGAGTATGTAAAATTTTCATGAAAATACTTCAAATAAAAATTGTATTTCACTTTAGATTCCGGAAATTTTTTGATAAACATTTTATGCATTTTTTGACATCCAAAGTAGCAGGTAAATACTTTTTTAATATATTAGCATAATGGACTTCCTTTACATCAAACGATTGTATGTGCTCACGTATTTGAAAGCACAATTCATCTGGTATTAAATTATGCCTAGGTTTAACAGATTTACCTCTATTATCTCTTGGAGTGGATCCAGTCACTAGTACCTAGGTGACATAATCTTCTGACATGCTTTTTTCGCCAACACCATATAAACTTAAGAAAGTTTTCTTACATACTTGCTTACGTACTCCTTTTAAACAAACATGAAACAAAAAATTATTGGGTCTCTCAATACGTTTAATGGCATTCTGAGATTTTCTGAGTTCGATCATATTTTGTAAGTATGAGTCTTGTGAGCTTTTGTCATCAAAGTCATGTAACGACGTAAACAACGCATTCTTGTCCATTTCCGAAAAATGTTCACAACACTTCTTGCGACAAGTACAGTCGATTCCAGTTTTTCAAGCCATAACTTGTTTTCCCACGTGATTAGTATGGGCTTGGCCCTTAACTTTAGCCTTCTTTATAACTGCACTTTTATACAGGGCCCGATTAATAATACCTTTCTTTCTTTTCCTTTGTTCATTTTCAATAATGACACTGGTTTCACTATCAGAGCTACTCATTTTTGTATAAACAATACACAATGGAACCTAATCGTACTAAAGATAATCGTCAACTGGTCTATAGAAAATGTCACACTGAGAGTGCAGTACGGGTAAGATACGGCAATGCTTTTCTTATGGAGAATAAACGCGCAGGGTTGTCGGTTTTCTCCAGCTGTTGATTGCTCATTGTCTCACAGGACCGGCTTGGATAAAATGCATCTGCCGGCAGTACGAGTAAAATATTTTATATCATGTATACGTATACAGTAGAATAAAAAGGCATTGATGAGTTATTGACAACGAAAACTATGAATTTTGCATATAAAACGTCAACATGAGATATACAATTGAATCATATTCATAAGAGTAACATTTGAACACCTCTTTACAAGAACAACATACAATAACTGTAGTTTTAAAATGTTTTACATAAAATAGAAAAAACCTACATATTTTCTAGGAAAGAATTTGGAAACTTGGAAATGATATTATTTATAGATATTATATATAATATTCAAATTTCCAATTCTTTCATAGAAATTAGATTTTTTCTATTGTATGTAAAATATTAAAAATACAGTTATGTTGTTTTTATAAATAGGTCTTCATTTCTTTTGTAAAACTTCTGCTACAAATTACCATCGTTAACATAATCACCTAAATATGGCCATAAACTTGTTTGTCATAATTAGTATTTGATAAACTCCAAGCTTTCCCTATTTCACCCCCTACCTATCCCTAGGGTGAAAGTGCTTTTGGAAAACGAAACTACACTTCAAAATTTAGTCCGAGTTTCAACAGAAAGCATGGAGTCCCATAAGTTTAAATCCGGTGAATTATTTAACGGTTGCGCTAAACTCGTAGTGTTAAATGTGTTGTGTTTTTTACAAAATACGGAACAACTTAATGTAAGTGCTGCTGTAAGACGTACTTCGTTGATGACTGGTGTTAGCGAAAGAAGCATTTACAATTTCAAAAAAGAAAAAGAACAGAGTGGAACGTTGAAATCGCCAAAAAAAAACGTAAACAACGAGTGTGTCAATCAAATTCTAGAATATTCACATATGACGAGGGTGTAAGAAGTATTCTACAGAGAATTGTTCATTGTGAATTTTTCATGAAAAGTTTGCCGCTATTCTTAAAGCATATACATAACTTCATACAAGGTAATGAGAATATACAGCCGTTGTCTCTTTCTACTTTATACAGACTTCTGAAAGAGTAGTGAAAGCGAATCCGACATCTCGGATGTAGAGGACGACTTTAGTATAATTAATTGAATATCTGTGAGTAACCTCGATTATTTTACACTGTATAACCAATAAAATGCATTTACCAGTCCAATCAGAGTATGGGCTTTTCGGATATTGGGCTGGGTGCACGGAAATCGAGTTCCCGGAGGTTCCACCCTGTATATTTATAGCTATCAAGAAATGTAATTTAAAATATATTTGTTAGTTTAATAAAGTATAAATATAATATAATGTTAAATAACTTACACTATAAACCTTATACCTGCTCATCTGGTCAAGTGTGGGCAAGGAAAACTATTATCCCATATGGAATAACACAAGGTTTCGCTGAAAACTACCAGGTTGCTACGCCAAGGAACTAGGTAAACTTATGTTGTGTGTAAAAATGCGAGACTGCATTATGTTTTAACAAGGACAAAAACTGCACTTCAGATTTCCAAAAAAAAAATTACATAGTAGGTGTTAAAATTTCGCAGTGATTCAAGTGCGCAACTTGTTTTTTTAATAACATCGCCGGGATTAAAAAATGTGCAAAGCTTTTTCGATATTTCCGTTCTGATAATTTTTCACATATTTACAAAAGAAAAAGTTTTTCTTGGATATTGGGCTGGGTGCACGGAAATCGAGTTACCGGAGGTTCTACCCGGTATATTTATAGCTATCAAGAAATGTAATTTAAAATACATTTGTGAGTTTAATAAAGTATACAGTTTTATAATAAAATTCTCGCTAAAAACTTAAGGTCTTTTTATTCAAATTCATGCCTCTTATTTGGCTACTTGAAGGCAATTATTTTATCAATATATTATTTTATAATAAATAACAGAGCCCGGCGTAGAGATCTGGGTACAGTTCTGTGACTACCACTTGGACCTGTTTGTATCGCCAAGCACAAGGCGTGAAATCCGGCAATTGTGCATTCCTATATTAGCCGTACTGCACTCTCGGTGTGACATTTTCTATAGGAAACTAGGAAGGTCCGCGACCGTAAACACTAAATCACATGTCCGGCGCGCGCAGTTTGTTTCGAAAACGCCTTTTCGAAATAAACAGAGAAGTACGCCTGTCAAGATTAATAGTAACGAACAGCGGAGATGTGGCGTTTTCACGTGTATTAGACGACGTGTTATAAAGCTTAAAGGATATTCTGAACAAAATGACGAAGTTAACTCTTTTGTGAAATTAATGGAGATGTGGCTTTTTCGAAATAACCGATTCAATTAGGAAACATGACATAAACATTATTTCTACGTAATATTTTTACTCTTATTCATCATCAGTGGTGCTACAGCTCTAGTTGAGCCTTGACCTTCCCCAGTCTATTTCGCCAGTCGTTTCTGTTCATCTCCAACCGTTGCCAATTTGCCGCGCCGAATTTCCTTGAGTCCTCGTCCACACCGTCCCTCCATCTCAGTCGTGGTCTGCCTCTACTCCTATTTCCCACTGGGACCGATAATAGAGTTCGTCTGGGTGGGTAATTTTCATTTGCTCTTGACACATGTCCAGCCCATCTAAGCCTACCTATTTTTATGAAGGATATTACATCTCTACCATTTACTATTTTTTTATACTTCTCGTACAATTCGAAATTATATCGCCTTCTCCAAATACCATTCTCACAGAATGCGCCCATTATTCTTCTTAGTATCTTCCTTTCGAAGACGAGCAGAAGATTTGCGTCTGTTTTGGAGATGGTCCATGTTTCTGACCCATATGTCAGCACTGGTAGGATGAGTGTTCTATATATTATTAGTTTGGTTTTCTGGCTTAAATTTCTGTTTTTTAGCTGCTTGCTTAGTCCAAAATAACATTTGTTTGCTAGCAGTACCCTCCGTTTTACTTCTTCAGATGTGTCATTATCGTTTGTTATGAGAGAACCCAAATATGTAAACTTATTTACTACCTCAAAATTTTTACTCTTATTACGCTCTGATAATATACTTTTCAGGAAGTGACATTAAGATGATTTCTAATAATTAATGAAAAATTGAGTAGAGCTCCATCCTGCGTAGACCTCATTTGTCTTCTTACATCAGTGACATTTAAACCAGAACTGTCAGTAACAGTGAAAATAACAAAAGCATCAAAGTTCTAACGGAAAAATTGACAAATGACAAAAAAGAAATATTGAAATTAACGGATAAAGATGAAAAAATCATCACCAACAAAGATGATCTACTAAGCATAGCAGAAAATTTCTATACAGAATTATATACGAGAAGTCAAAAAAAGCATGATGAGCAACTAACAGAAAAGTTAGAAAATCAGGAAAAAGAGGATCCGAATTGATGCCTGATGTATTAACAGACGAAATAAGGAACACACTGAAGAAAATGAAAAGAAAATAAAGATTCGGGAGAAGATAATATCGTTATAGAAGCCGCAAAGAATGGAGGAGTCAGACTTTTAGAGAATATAAAGGCATTGTTCAACTTATGTCTGTACCAATGTGAAACCCCTACAAGATAGCACAGTGCACTTTTATTGCACAAAAAGAGCAATCCGACAAACGAGAATTACCGATCCATAAACCTATTAAACCACCTCTACAAGTTATTCACAAGAATATTAATAAATAGACTGGAAACAAAATTAGATTTTAACCAACCTAGTTAACAGACTGGTTTTAGGAAAAACTTTGTCACTAGCGACCACCTCCACTGAAAGCCCACAAAAAAAGACGTTCGAGCAATGTATGTGTCCAGTTATCACTTACTTAATGATGGGCGGTGGACCTAAAAAAATATAGTGTGGAGACCACGAGCAGACAGAAGAAGCAGAGGTAGATCACCTACACGATGAATAGACGACGTTAAAAGAATCGTTGGGAATTGGCTGCTGGGAAGCTCAAGACAGACAAAACTGGAAGAAATTATTGGAGGAATATGTTTAACTTTAGACGCAGAAGGCAAAACAATTAAAAATCTTCGTTTAAATTTGGAAAATGTCTCTCTTTAATAACATATCTTGCCAATAATGATTGCTTCGCCAATTAATAATCCTTTGTCTGCAAAAGTAGCTTCATCGATGAACATAATATTGTGAATAAATTATCTATTAAGATTATTTTTGTTCAGAATAAGTGGCAGAAAATATCGTATTGTACTTGGAAACAAAGTGATACGGGTAAAAGTTTTCTGGTTTTAGAATTTGAATAATAGATGAACGACTTAATTCTGTTAATAGTTGGCGTGAACTTACATCCGTATTTTTATTAACTCTAACTAAAATTGGATTGTGATTAGGCTGTCTCCTGTCTGCATATAGCAATCCATAATAGTCTACAATCCCACTGCAAGATCACTACGTTCATAAAGTAGTTAATCAAACTCCCATTTTACATACATTTAAGAATAATAGTAGGTACATTGATAACAGGTCGCTAGTTACAAATTGGCTGCAAAGAACTTTAGTTTAATAATTGGTAATTAATTACCAATTAATTGATAATTAATTAAGTTGAAAAATTTTATTCTATTCATTTATTTTTCAAATTAAATACGGTACTCATGACGTTGTAAAAAAACATGCAATACATGTTTTTTTATATCAATTTTTTTATAGCAAATTACCACTATCTATCAACGCATGTTTAAAAACTCACACAACTTACACTAGCCGTGTTAAACCAGTGGCGTTGCGCGCTAGCTCTCTTTTATAGGCAACCTTATAATCATCATATTAAAAAAATTAGCTTTAATTTGATATAAAAAACATGCATATACGTCATGAGTAACATATTTGATTTAAAAAATAAATGAACAAAATTTCTGTTCAAAAATTAATTATCATTAATTGGATTAAAAATATTTGCGGCCACTTTTCGACTGGCAACCTGTTATCAATGTATTCTCCTATTCTTAAATGTATGCAAACATTTGAGTTTGATGAACGTAGTGCCTTTGTAGTGGGATCTCGTACTATAACATCCGGCTGCCGAGTGACCTCTTTAAAAAAATTCAACCATACACTAAACTGCTACAGCAAATATAAATTCTCTTACAAAAATTCTCAGTTTTTCTCGAAGACGATTGAAATTATCGTTTTTAACCCTGGAACTGCACACTGGGGTCTGGAAAACCCAGGCGCATGAATCGTTCAATGTAACTTGCGCATGTCTGCGTCTTTTGGCGATCCCTTGCACGTAAATTCAGTTAAGAGCCGACTACGTTTAGAGACAGTCGCTGCGTCGCGTAAGTTTGTTGTATAGTTTGCTGTGACGCTTTTAGTGGAGCTATGGGTACTTCGGACCCCAGTGTGCAGTTAAAGGGTGTTAAAATTTTGAGGTGGTTTTTGTTATTTGCTAGTATGGCAGATTCTAAGAGAAAATATCAGCGTCCACTGACAACAAAAGAATTAGAATGAGAAGCTGAAAACCTGTGGGCGAATGAAGATGAACCGGAGACCATCGAAGATTAACAAAATCCACAAGGAAAATAATTCCTGTAGCTGGCTGTATACCACGTATAACAAAAGAGGTTAGTCTTTGTATGTGGGTATATTTTATTTTATAAAAACCCTTAAAAGGGCAACATTAAAAGCACGAACGTTTTCGGAACAACTGTTCCATCATCAGGTTAAAATACCTAAAATAAGTATAAACCATTTAATTACAGCAAACGTGGTTTAAAATTTTGACTAAGGTTAAAGAAACAATAAAATGGTTATACTTACAGGTTACCATGCCTGAGCCACCAAAATATTTGGGTAAAACCCTTTAAAATGAAATGTGTTACCAAACATCATATAATATTATCAACATCATGTACAATCTTTGGTAACACATTTCATTTTAAAGGGTTTTTACCCAAATATTTTGGTGGCTCAGGCATGGTAACCTGTAAGTATAACCATTTTATTGTTTCTTTAACCTTAGTCAAAATTTTAAACCACGTTTGCTGTAATTAAATGGTTTATACTTATTTTAGGTATTTTAACCTGATGATGGAACAGTTGTTCCGAAAACGTTCGTGCTTTTAATGTTGCCCTTTTAAGGGTTTTTATAAAATAAAATATACCCACATACAAAGACTAACCCCTTTCATCGAAGATGATTTTGGAGACTCATCAGATGAAGACAATAATTATGTATTTGAACATCAGTCTGACACTGATAACGAACAACAACTGTTGGACCACACAGGCACCAGCATGACAAGGACGCCCAAGAAAGGATAACAACGTTTTACATTTGCTTGGTCTAAAATATGAAGCAAGAAATGTTAGTAGCCCTGTTGAAACTTGGAATTTACTATTTTATCAAGAGTTGTAGACATTATTGTGCTGCATACAAATCAAGAAATTCTTAGGAAGTGTCAGAGTGGCTTGCCGCAGAGTTACAAAAAAATAACCAACAACACAGAAGTCAAAGCATTTATTGGTTTGCTGTATCTCCCTGGTGCATTACGAGTCTCAAATTGTAATTTAGATGAGCTTTGGTCAATAAAATATGGCAATAGGCTATTTCGGGCAACCATGCCCCAACAAAGATTTCAGTTTTTACCTCTTTGCTTGAGGTTCGACGACAAAACAGACAGAAATGCTAAAAAATTGGTTGACAAGTTTACTTATATTTGCCAAATATGGGATATTTTTATAAATAATTGCAAGCTATATTACACATTAAAAAAAAACAGAAATTTAAGCCAGAAAACCAAACTAATAATATATAGAACACTCATCCTACCAGTGCTGACATTGGTCATGGGTCAGAAACATGGACCATCTCCAAAACAGACGCAAATCTTCTGCTCGTCTTCGAAAGGAAGATACTAAGAAGAATAATGGGCGCATTCTGTGAGAATGGTATTTGGAGAAGGCGATATAATTTCGAATTGTACGAGAAGTATAAAAAAATAGTAAATGGTAGAGATGTAATATCCTTCATAAAAATAGGTAGGCTTAGATGGGCTGGACATGTGTCAAGAGCAAATGAAAATTACCCACCCAGACGAACTCTATTATCGGTCCCAGTGGGAAATAGGAGTCGAGGCAGACCACGACTGAGATGGAGGGACGGTGTGGACGAGGACGCAAGGAAAATCGGCGCGGCAAATTGGCAACGGTTGGCGATGAACAGAAACGACTGGCGAAATAGACTGTGAAAGGTCAAGGCTCAACTAGAGCTGTAGCACCACTGATGATGATGATATTACACGCCCTATGAGAACTTTACAATTGATGAGCAACTCGTGAGTTTTCGTGGAAAATGTCCATTCCGAATTTACCGAACTCTACGTAAGAATAAAAGAGAATTGCCTCCTTTATTTGTACAAGGAAGTCGCCCTGAAAAGTCTAGTATTTTTGATTTTTGAAAAAATTGTACCCTTGTTTCTTATTGTATAATGAATATTTGAGTATAATGTTTCTTATTGTAGAATAAAGCTGTGCTGCTGGCTTCAAATATGCATTTTGACGACACAATAAATGCTGAAACCAGAGATTTCCACAAACCTGAAATATTGATAACATATAATTAGACCAACGGCGGCGTGGTCGACATGTTGTCGACAAGTTATGTGCAACATATAATTACGCAAGAACTACAAGAAGGTGGCGAATGGTAGTTTTTTATGCTTGTCTGAATGTTTCTGTAATCAACAGTCAAGTTGTTTATTATGCAAATAATACTGAAGAGAAGAAGACTTTAAAACTAAGAATTAGGGAAATTTGTGGTTTTTAAGAAGAAGAACAACAGCCAAATATATCTTTTCCCCAAAAAGGCAGATGTAAATATTGCAACCGTAAGAAAAATAGGCCACGAAATATTTTTGTAAAAGTCGCCACAAATTTATGTGTATGGAATATGCCACTTTTATATTGCCAAGTTGTTTATAAAAATTACTGTTTTTTAGAAATTTTTTGTTGAAATTTACATGTGTGAAACGTTTGTTCATTTTCTATATGAAATATATCTTTCCTCTTTCGTTTCTGTTATTGACACATTTTCTTTAATTTTAATTAAAAGAAACACAATATTTTTCAGGTAATTATTTTTAGTTCAAATAAAATAAGGTCATAAATAAGTGTGGACTCACCCGCGGCGACCTTGCATGTTATAAAAGGCGCTCACTGAAGAGCTAAGTACGTGAGTTAAGTTGTGATATAAAAACGTTTTTTTGAGGTGAGTATCTCAATTTTAAAATTGTTCTTAAAATATTCGGTTATATAGATACTTATGTACAGTTTGCACAATTGAAGACATAAGTGGATAAAGGTTATATGTCACTTTTTTTGCGAAAATTGTTTTATAGGTTTTTGTTCTTCTAATATGCTGTTTAACCTTTTAAAATTGCCCATTTTTAGCTAATTAAAAACAACAGGAAGGTATTAAAGCAATATGTCGCACTAGATTTTCGAATTCTAGTAGATAAAAGTATTATGTCCAAAATCGCGAACATATTACCTTTATCCACCCAAATGTTTAGTCGCTGAGCAGTTGGTTTTCTGACACTTTATAGGTTATGTTAAGGAAATCAGTGTCACTGTGCAATTTATTTTATGTAAACATTTTTACAGTTTTTAAGTCAGAAAGCTACAAAAAATTATGGAGAGTAGAGGAAGAAAAATTTACAGATTATATCTTAAACAGAAAGAAGAAAATACTGTTAAACAAGGTAATATTAAATTATTATGTATATAAAAGTTTATAAAAGTATATATAATACTTGTTGTTCTATGCAAAGTACCAATTAATGCTTTTTACTGCAGTTTTTATCACCTACTATATTGTTGCTTTTAGGTGTATTTCCTCCTAGATATTCGTCTGATTTAAATACCCGTAAAGTTGACGAGCTATGCAATAAACAGCATTGTACAGACATTCAGATACCATCGACTTTCTGAAATTCTGTCGGTAAGGGAATATTTATTCATTTTACCTTTCCAGCCTCGTTGACAAGGTAATATAATAATAATTTTCTTTTTAAGATAATATCAAAGTTATTTGAATATATTCTAATCTGTATATAAACTATTTTATTGTAATATCGGTTATTTGGGCTGTTTCAAGATCTCATAGACGCATTGTCCTAAATTTAATAAAATTATTCTCCAAGAGCTTTTAATAAACAAAAATTTGGTTTTGTGGTTTTGAGATATTTGGTATAAAATGAAAAAACACATGGATATCATACGTAAGCCTGGATGGAAAGGTTTGTGATTCCTTAGTAGTAAATTTATTTTAATTTTACTACATAGTTTTATATTTTTTAGAAAACACTGAATCGGGAAGCAAACCAGACGGATATGTGTCATCCAGTGATGAATTCGTTCCTAAGTTACGGGCTATTCGGATGAATCAGACTACTATGAAGAAACCACAAACAAAATGTTTTCCAAAAAAATACATGACGCTAAATGAAACATCTTTTCTGAAAAACTTCCTAACAAAAATATGTTAAATGAAGAAAAAGAACAAAATATGCAGAATAAAGACAACCAAGCAGAAGTGAATGCCAAAAAGCAGACCGAAGAATTTTAAATAAAAACCAATATTGAAGACAGTTGAAGCGCGGTACATATTACCGCAGAAGGATAAGGAGCTGCTGTTTCCAAACCTCAAAGGACGACGAAAAAATGTTTGAGCTTAAAGAGAAGAAAGCTCGTAAAGGAGAACGCAACCCTGTTGAATGAAAGAAAAGAAAGGCAGCAATTCAAAAAGAAAAAGGGTTAAAATATGTTTCTCAAAATGGAAAAATTATACCAACAAAAAAAAAATTGACGTAGATTTAGTATTATGTACGCAGATTAAAGTGTGGAACCAAATTCAGCCTAGAAGCTAGAAAATCTATATTGAAAAGGTTTTATAAATTAGAAAATAATGCAAAAAACTCTCTTTGGTTTAAAAGCATTGACATAAATCAAGTTTCAAGACACAGAAATCATACTGGAGGTTAAAAGCAGAAGTGAAGAGAATATTCTTTTAAATACAAATTTATGTATTTTCACACAATCTGCTACAGATGCCATAAATACTAGGAGGCAAATGTATGTAATCTTCACTGATTATGCAAAGGCATTTGATAGGGTTGATCATGGTCAACTAGAAAAACTGGGCACCTTTGGCCTCTCAATTAATGCATTAACATTTTTGAATTCGTACCTAGCAGATAGAAGTCAGTAAGTTAAAGTTGGTAATTTTTCTCAGAAGAATATTCCGTAACTTCTGGAGTTCCTCAGGTCAGCAACCTGGGACCACTCTTATTTGCTTGCTTTAGAAATGATCTTTCTAGTTGTCTCAAATTTTCCACTTGTTTAATGTTTGCAGATGATTTTAAGGTGTTTAGAGTTGTAGAAGATCAATGTGATTGCCAACTATTACAACTAGATTTAAATGAGGTATCTAATTGGTTTCAGATAAATAGAATGGATCTAAATATTGAAAAGTGTTCAGTGATGACATTCACACGTAACAGGAACTTTATTAAAATGAATTATTATATCAATAATAGAGTAATGTAATATCACTATCACATTGCTACTAATAAGGCTTTTAGGATGTTAGGATTTATAATTAGAAACACCAAACATTTTAAGATGATAGATAGCATAATTAAACTATATAATTCCTTGGTAAGATCACATCTTGAGTATGCTTCTGTAGTTTGAGCACCTCATGCAGAAGTAAATATAGATTTAATTCAAAAATTACAAAAAAGGTTTTTAAGATATCTATACGTTAGAAAATATAATTCTTATCCATACTTGGTGTCTTACCGGAGTATGCTTGAAACTTTCAAATTTGTAACACTGGAACAAAGACGGAAAATGCAAGCAATGCTACTTGTATACTATATTGTGAATAACTTAAAATATAAAGACTTATTCTTGATCAACTATATAAAGTTCTTGGTACCTAAAATTAACTTAAGGTTAAGACATAGAGGGCTGCTTTTTTTTTAGTTGTGAGACAGACTGCTCGCCCGTAAACAACATAATGAGGCAGTGCCTCAGCACCAACATCAAAGCACATAACTTCATCAGGATCAAAAGCTTACCTTTTTATGTGGTCTGAAGATGTAGCTAACCGAGGTAGTACTGAAATAGCGAGTTGTCTGTTCCGACTTTATAAGTTTTTAAAGGAAGAACTTCCTCAAATCAATCAGTTATGTTGTTCTGAACTTATGTCACAACTTAGTCACTTATGAATTTTTTTAGGTATTGAAACAAAAATGCAAGTTGCTAGGGACCGGGTTTTTTTCACGATTTTTTCCTAAAGTTAGTCTAAAAGACTACAACAATAATCAGAATATTGTTTTATCACTTTGGAAGTAATCCACAAACAAAATTCCTTTCACATCCCAAAAAACTGATGCTAACACCTGCTTAGCCGATTTCTGGACACGAACTCGTTTCGACGCTGAAGAACCAGGTTCACACCACTCTTTAGCCTCTTGTTTTGATTCAGGATCATAGTAATAGACCAAGTCTCATCTCTAATGATGAGTCAATGCACAAAGTATACTTCATTCTTTCGAAAACTCTCTAAATGTTGCTGAGAAAGTTGAATTCGAATGTGTTTTTGTTGAATTGTTAGCGAATGCACCACCCATTGTGGACACAGCTTTCTGAAACCCAATACTTAATTTAAAATATTGCTTATACTGCCCAATGAGATGTCTAGGGCTTCTACTAAATTTATTTTGGTCAGTTTGTTCTACGATTTCTAGTGTTGTTGCTAATTTGGACGTCTTTGATGTGGATCGTCTTCAAGGTTTGTATGACCACGTTTAAATTCAGCAATCCATCTTTCCACTATACTAATTAAAGGCCAAGAATCCTTATACACTTTCAACATTCTTTCATAAATTTTCTTTGCTTTTAAACCTTTAAACCAAAAATAAAAATTCAATGACTGCGCGATACTTGATTTTTTCCATTGTAAAAAAATACTGTGAAGCGTCGATAGCAAATGGCTTGTAAACAAAGAATGAATTGACAGATTGAAATGAAACTTCACATAAGTTCATATGAAGACTGTATTAACATAATAAAAAAAATTAGGCTAGTATCAATGCCCTCCCTTATCGAACCGCAAAACTTATTGAACAGCCTATTATTTCTAAAACAAGTTTTTGTTCTTATATAAATAATTAGTTTATTTAATTTTCTGCTGAAACTTATATCATTTGATATAAGTTTACATTAAATAAAAGGTATTTGGTGGGTGTTTCGTTATCTTAAAAGTTTTGATCTTTAGTGTAGATAGCTAAAAAGAATATTTGAATAGCAAAGACGACACAGGAGAAAAAGAGCTGACCTGAAACTAAGTGAATGGGATCGCTAAGAAAATAGTTAAGAAAGCACGAGGAATATTAGTGTTATAACGTGTACGTCACGAAAAACCATACTTTAAAGCTTTATATGCAAAAGAAAATATTATTCGATTAAATTTAATATGATTCAACATACTTTTTAGAAATATACCAACAGATGTGATGGTCATCTCAAAACCAAAAAAGCTGCTTATTTTCTAGGTTGTTAAAAAACTACTGCAACTAATAAAATTTATATTTACAGCTTTACATTCAAGATATTATACTGCTAGTATTATTAAAAAATAAACCGTTGATGAGATAATTACAGAGCATTAACATTTTAGAAAGCTATGATATATTACCTAAACGTTAAATTTAACTGGCTGTCTCAATAAACTTGCGAAATGAAATTCCTGTTTCCTATAATCGATTAGGTTATATTAAAAATACTCACAATACCAGAAACCTACCTCAGAGTAGGACAGATTTAACGATATGATCAGAAACGATATTATCAAGAGCTACAGTAGACTAGCTATGTTTACTGTATTTTTAAAATTGAAATAATATTTTTAAAATTCAATACATTACATCAATACAATAAAGACATTTAATCGTTACGAATCGAATCTTTTATTGACAGATATTGTCTTAATTTTTTATTTCTCATTTAATATCTGTATTTTGTTAGTTTTTAGTTTAAATCCCCCTCCCCGGAAGATGTAGAGTCCTTTACGATGTGGTGAAATAAATTCAACTAAAATATCTACCTACAAGCCAACCCTATCGAAATAGACTGCCCGATTTACTTGACTTTTTATCTATAAAGGAATACCAAATGAATATATGCACATAGAATCTAATTAAGACCTATCGTAAGATAATTCACCAATCATTGCAGCATTAATGACAAATCCATCAGAAAACTGTCTATCTCCAAGACTAACGAATAAAACAACTGACTGGAATATTTTCAAAGAAATCCTACAAGAAACAAAAGACCTAAAAATCCCACTAACACAACGACAAGAAATAGAAATAGCAATAAAAAAATTAACAAAACAAATACACGAAGCTACATGGGAATCTACAAAATATAACTTTGAGCGAAAACGGTTCTATAAGGATTGTCCAACAATAATAGGAAAAAAATATTAGAAAAACGAAAACTTCGTAAAAATTGGTATCAAACTGGTTCACTTCAAGATAAGACAAAACCAAATTGGACAGAATGTGTAAAGAAATAAAAGAACTACTAAAACATAGCAACGCCAATTTCCAACATTACCTAGAAAATCTGACACCGAACCCAGATAGTGATTACTTATTATGGAAGGTCACAAATAAGCTGAAGCGGTCACAAAACCAAATTCCACCTAACAGAACAGAAGATTTAAAATTGTTAAAGATAGATCAGGAAAAAGCAGACTCTTTCGCAAAACACTTAGAAAAAGTATTTCAGCCGCTAACAAACATGGCAAATGAAGATGAAGACATGAAGACAACATTAGACAAAGTCTAATAAACAACCTTAATAAAAAAAAGTCACCTGGACATGATCTGATAACAGCCAACATATTAAATTAATTACCCAGAAAAGGAATAGTAAGTCTAACACAGATCATAAACTCGATTCTAAGAATAGGCTACCTTCCTGCAGAATGAAAGTTAGCAGAAATCATTACGATTCCAAATCCAGGAAAACTTTCACATGAGATTACATCCTACTCATCAGCATATTACTAGTTATGGCCAAAGTCGCAGAGAAAGTCATTGCAAGTAGACTTATTAATTAAAATACAGAACAACAATATTATACCTAATCATCAGTTCAGTTTTCGCCAAAACACGGCATAACTTAACAAGTGAATAGGGTGGTAAAAAAAACAATCAGCCTTCCAGTTCCAGGAAAAGAGATTTTGCAATGCCATTTTCCAAGCATCTGAGAAGGTCTGGCATCCAGGATTACTATTCAAACTGAAGAAAGTAATATCTCAGTCGCTATATGTGATACTTAAATCATAACTCTAAGAAGGACTATTTTATGCAAGATACGAAGAAAATGTTTCTAGCATCCACAATATAAATGCAGGGGTCCCGCAAGGCAGTGTTTTGGGACCAATTCTCTACACAATCTTTCAGCTGATTTCTCAACTGAAGAAGAATCCACAATCGCAAAATTAGCAGATGACACTCGAATTGTTGTCAAAAACCCAGATCCCATACAAGCAGCTGAAATATTACAACAAACCATACATTTAATTAAAATACGGGCTAAGAAAGGTAGTTTGATATGTAAAGGGGTAGTGAAGCGAAATACTTGATGCCGTATCCTGTTGGCATCACTCAGCCTCTCCTACTCAATTCCTATCTTCACCTCCAAGTTGGTACACAGCAGTAACCTAAGCAACCCCACTGGAGATTGGGTAACCAACCCCAGTGGAAGGTGGGGTCAGGGCTCACGAAGAAGGCAGCCTTGGTCCTCCGATGAATAGGGGGTTAAGCGAAGGGCTAACAACCCTTCCCTGTAAAACTCAATTGTTGCGAATACAATGGCTAATGAAACAAACGGACGGATTTCACAACGACGAACATAGCAAAGAAAAATGGACATGATTATGGATTTAAAATTTGGAACCTGAAATGTGCGAACCCTCTTAAAGGCAGGAGCTATGATAAGTATGGCAGAAGAAATTGAAAAATACGGGGTTGAAATATTGGCACTGCAGGAAATCAGATGGAAGAACCAGGGAGAAATTCGTAAAAATGAGTTCCAACTATACTACTGCGGAAATGAAATGAGACAAGGTGAAAGAGGAGTAGGGTTTATGGTAACCAAAAGCCATTATCGCATTTACACCAATATCAGACAGAATTTGCACCATAAGACTCAAAAGTAAACTGCATAACGTGACAATGGTTAATGTTTATGCACCGACGGAAGAGGCTAATGAAGACGAAGTTGAAAGATTATATGGAGAACTTCAGGAAGTATGTAATAAAATCCAAGTACACGATGCTGTTATAACATTAACCAGTCAAAATGGACTTAGGTCTACACAATTTGCAACAGCAAATAGTCAGCATTAACTTTCAGAGACAAGATATCCATAAAGCAACATGGAAAATACCAGGAACCAATGAAGCCAATCAAATTGACCACATCCTCATCTCAAAAAGATGGGCAACAGACATACCTAATGTCAGAACGTATCGCGGGGCGAACTACTCTGACTAAGATCACTATCTTGTGGAGACAAAATTGCGGCAGAAAATCGCGACAGTGGCAAAAGAGAAAAATAGCCAAATTAAAAAATGGAATGTTAAAGGCTTCAAAAGTCCAACAAAGACACAAGAATAAAAAAATCCAAATATCCAAATAAAACTCAACGGAATCAGACAGGAAGATACTGCAGAGGAAGAAAGGAGACAATTAAAACAATAATAGCAGAATCTGTCGGAAAAGCCAAAAGGCAAAGAAATGCGGAATGGTATGATGATTAATGCAGAACTGCGGTAGAGGAAAAAAGGCAAGCTAGGCTTAACCAAGGAAACACAAGAAATAGCAGAGAAATTTATAACGAAAAGAGAATACAAGCGATTAGAATATACAGAAGAAAAAACGAGATGCTTTGAAAAAATAAGTACAAGAAATCCTAGAACATAACAACAGACATGAGAGAAGAAAATTCTATAAAAGAATAAAAGAAAGCACACAGTCATTTAGACCAAAATTGACAATATACAAAGACAAGGACGGAGAACTACTAACAGAGAAACAAAAAATTACAAAAACGAGACAATATATTTTACGGCGGAGCTGCGGAGCAGCACATTGAAAATCCGAGTTTGGAAAAAATTTAATATTTCAGTTCACATGACACATTTTACACATCCAGTCATAAAAGCAAATATTTACATGTTTGCTGATGCTCCCTGATCTCCTAAAATTAACAAGAAACTAGTTAATCGACACAGGATTTGAACCTGAAGATGGAAGTGTATTGAAAAAAGATTTATTAAAAGAACTAATTGAAGCTGCAACAACAGAAAAAAGTTCCATATATAAGCTGACTGCAGATCGTTTAGAGGTAAAAAAATGCGGAGACAAAACGTTGCACTTGCTGCAGAATTACTATCTCACAACTGCAACAGCCTTAAAACATTATTTTCAAGATGCAGCCAGAGATAAAAAAATCTCAGCACAAAAACTTGGGGAGTTTATAGAGCTTATTAATAGTTGGTTTGATTTAATGAATTCCTTTACATCAGCTTCAACTACATTTAAACGACCTTATGAAATGAACATTTTGGAAGAACAAAATAGGTTATTGCTCTAGTAATTGATACTGTCACTAAAATGGTGTGCAAAAGTAGACGTAGTTCAGACGTGTCACAAATAGCTAATATAACAAATGAAACCGAAACATATGGGCTGATATATATTGCTGGTTTCATAGCATTTAAATATAAAAAATCAATTCCCAAATTTAGGAAGACATACCTATGAGGAACAAAATATAAATGTTCACAATTATTCTGTACCATTCTGGGTACAACATGGACTCATAAATGCATCATCGGAATCGGTAGACCAAGTAATGACGATGGAAAAATATTTCCAAAATTTTCATGGTGAAAACCTAAATCGGGGTACGAAAATTATACATCGAACTGCAGAGTATGTTTCCAGTCATTGTTCAAATACACCCCTTTGTTTCGTAAAAACATACTGCAGACAAAGGATATTCATGCGGATCAATTATTTTAATAAATGCTTCAATAGCCAGGTTACCAGTGCTAAAAGAAAACAAGATGAAGACATTAATGATCAATCAAAGAAAAATATTAAAAAAAATGAACAAAATAATTATGTAGTGTATATTTATATCTATTGGAATTATAATAAACTAGTTACGTTTTTTACCAATTAAAATTTATTACCTATTATTTAAATTTTTACATTAAATTATACAAGTAATTCTAACTCGGATAATCATAGCTTAATTCTAAGGCCGAATTCATTCAATAGTTAATTCAGTATTGATGGTAATTCAGTATATGCGACAAATTTTCAGTGTAAAATGGAGATTGAAGTACTAGATTTACGTAAATCTTTATTAATTTGAAGTACCAAACTACCTACATATCAACAGTTTTCCATAATAATTAGGTATTATAATCCACTAAACATTATAGTTTATTCGTCTTCCGGGTTTGGACCGTGTCATTTGTGAGTGACCCAAAAGTGGGTTCATCTCGACGTTTCGCTACAATTGTATGTAGCTTCTTCAGGAGAACAAAAAAAGGAAAAAGAAAACAAAAGACAGGAAGATGGGTAGTTAGCAACGGTAACTCAGTTACTCAACGCAACCAGAGGCGAATACTAACTACCAAGATGGGCATTTGGTCACAGTAACTCAACTACTCAACGCAGCCAGAGGTGAAAACCAAATGCCAGGACAGGGATTCACGTCCAACAGCTCAGAACACTAACGCGTCGAGAGGCGGGGAGTGAATCCCTAGGCGGGGAGGATTCACTCCCCGCCTCTCGACGCGTTAGTGTTCTGAGCTGTTGGACGTGAATCCCTGTCCTGGCATTTGGTTTTCACCTCTGGCTGCGTTGAGTAGTTGAGTTACTGTGACCAAATGCCCATCTTGGTAGTTAGTATTCGCCTCTGGTTGCGTTGAGTAACTGAGTTACCGTTGCTAACTACCCATCTTCCTGTCTTTTGTTTTCTTTTTCCTTTTTTTGTTCTCCTGAAGAAGCTACATACAATTGTAGCGAAACGTCGAGATGAACCCACTTTTGGGTCACTCACAAATGACACGGTCCAAACCCGGAAGACGAATAAACTATAATTCTGACTCTGGCCGTGGAAGCCTACGATTTCATTCCACTAAACATGTTTATTTCATAACTATCTTTACTATTTTCCATACATCAAAGACATAAAAACGCCAATTAACAATGTTACGATTCAAATTACTGTACTCTCGTAATTTCGGACTTAATGTTCATTAGTTAGTCGAAGTAGGCAACCGTTGTAAGTCTAGGAACCGTGGTTGGTACCAAGGTATCTATGTGTAGCTATAGATCTTGTCAATTCGCTATTGGTTAACCAAAAGCTGTGTATTTAGTATATCGCGTTTAGGTACTGACTGCCATCTATTTTGTTTTATTAAAATCCAGTAAATAATCTTTACTAACATCTGATATGCGTGGAATTATGGTATATAAACTATCTAAACTGATTGCAAAAATTATCTGTTATTTAAATGCATTCCACTACTTACGCGAAGATATCTATTTTAACTAACAACAGAAATAGCATGCACCTTTGTCTCACTTCTCTATCTATCCAGATTACCTATACCAAGAGGTCAAACACTTTCATGTTTACCGTTTTGTTTAATGCATAGATGTAGTAATAATAAACTGGATGACAATAAGTGAAGCCGATTTTTAAACTGTAATGCGCGCATTTTCCGCTAGGTGGACACAAATAAGGTAGCAAAAAATGTAAACATTCTTTGAAATTTCAACTTTTTTCCCGTAATAAATATATGGAATTTTATGTGATTGGTTTTAAGTAAGATAATCTAGCCGAGAAATAATGATTTAGATGAATGTGTTTTTAAATCGTAATTAGATAAGACATAGTTTTTGTAATATGTATTGGTTATTCTTTTATATATATGTATTGAGAACGACTTGCAAAATGGAAATCGAAATCTCAAAATAAACATATTTTCAACTGACTGAAATTGCGGTTAATTAACATTAAAGATAGTAAATAATATACAAGCCGTTTTCTCCGAGAAACTGTATCAGCCAGAGTACCGGTAGGATAAAAATATGGCGGAAGAGTACAGTGACGTAACAAACTCCGTAGGGGCCCCAGAAAAATAATTGTAAAAGATGTTAAGGCTTTAAAAAATTACTAAATGCGTCTTGTGTAACAAAAACTTATATGTGTTAGTCTATTCATGCACTGTTTATAACAACTTACAGTTTTCATCTGTTCCTTGTGCACTAATATTAGCGAAGATAGCTATAATTTTATTAATAGCTGTATAATGGGCAAATTCCTTTTCAATACTCATAAGCTCTGGAGAAGATGACCGTGCTTCTGACATTGTACTAAGAACATATGATTTTATTAATTTAAGTTTAGAAAAAGATCTCTCTGAACTAGCGATCGTGATGTGTAAAGTTAAAAACAAGATCTACGCATGACACATTTCTGGTATGCAACCACTAGTGCAATGAAAATCTACAAGAATAATTTTGGCTGAATCATAAATAGAGTTCGCTGATTTCAACTGTGTCTTTAATGATTTTCTAACAAATTGCAGTTGCTCAAAACTCATTTCTTAAATCTGACGGGTACGCAGCAACTAATTTACTGGCTTCTGCAAAAAGTACTGCATCCGATTTGAAAAGATGTCCACTTCTAGGATCTAAGACTTTAAAATCGTCGTTCACTTTATAAATACTTATAAATCTAGCTCGAATTTATTGAATAACTACATCAAGATTTCCCAAAAATACACCTACTGTATATCTTTCTTCAGGGTTTGAGATGCGTTGATCTTGTAATAATTCATCAAAATGCTTCTTAACTCTACCAAACCTTTTGATTTTAAAACTACAGGCCACACTTAGTAGCAAAATCTTTGGATTCTTGTAAAAATGAAGTATAGTTTTGCCTAAGATTTGATAAAAATTTTTTACAGTTATGTAAAAGTACGGTTTCGCGTGAAGGATCCATATTTTTCGACTACAAAAGACTCACAGCTAGATTTACAGATTCCAAAACTTTAGATTGTAAAATAGTTAGGAAGAAAAATTCAAACTGTTCCATTTTACCTTTATTATCAGCTGTTTTCTCTCCTCACGATCTGTGGTAGTTAATATTAATAGACATTTTTTTTTAATTTTCATGTCGTTCTGCTTTACACCAAGTACAGTTTGAAATCTGGATGACCACCTAGTCACCGATAACGTTTTTAGAGTACGCGATTTTGGTTGGACGTTTTTCTGCATTGTTAGCAAATGATCCCATCTTTTAATGCTTTTGCCGAAAAAATAATAAATACTTCGTATCATATCGTAGTAATCTAGGACTTCTAGATGCACAGTGGATGCATAAAACTTGGGCTTGGACGACTTTAATTTTCTTTTGCTCTCCGGAATAATGCCCACTCATACTTCTGCACCGCCTTAACCCTATCCGCGGCACTATACAACTGATATACTATGTTCTTTTAAGAAAGATAAAATTAAATTTGAAATATCTTCTCCAGTTTGGCTATGTATATCACAGAAACCTAAGAATGATTCATTAATTTTTATATTACTAGGAAGATCAGTAATTGGATCTCTTTCAATAGGTATGATATTACGCATGACATTTGACAGCTGACCCAGGAGTGTGACGTAGTCAAGAACGCTCGAACCCATGGTATAATGAACAGATACAACAAGAGAACCAGTTCCATTAATTGAATTTTCTGAAGATAATATTGTAGAACATGATTCTTGTGATATGCATAAAAAGAGTTTGAGTATTTCTATGATAGTATTTTAAATCTAACTCCTAAAAGAGCCTATGATAATATTTTAAAGTTAGGCGAGAAGGTGAGCTTTGTGCCAATTGCAAATAAATAATATTCTTTGCCTGGTAGTAAGAATTCGTCATATACAAGTGATCATTCTGAAAATGATGCTATCATCTGAACGACCATATTCAGTATAAGAGTTTGTTAACGAATAACTAAGAAATTACAGTACCTTTATGTACAAGTAACTTAAGTATGTCTATATATATTTGGGTATCATACGCAGTAATTTCTACTTATTAGTTTATTTTGTTTATTGTTTATTGTTTATTTTATTACCTTTTATTTTGTGATATTGGCGATTTTTGTAATTTCAGTAAATCTTAATTATTGTTATTTTCTCACTTTTTGTAAGCTTTGTCCATAAAATTGTACAATTTTCTGTGACAATAAAACATATTTCTAGTTTATTCTATTCTATACCCATACGATATAAAGAGTTATCTTCTAAGTCTTTTAAACATAGTGTTAAAGAACTCTTGATTTGTACTTTTTATGTTTGACGAATGTATTAATGTAGAAATTTACATGAATAAATCTATCTATCTTATACTTTTTAAATTTCCCACTTTTTTTCTAGTAACATATTACAAAAACACCATTAACTCTTTAAAGGACACCGAATAAAGTCAAGATAAACAATAGTATAACAGAAATCTTTGAGGTCCATTATCATCTAAAATGTTTAGCATAATATTAGAAAAGGTTATACAGGAAGCAAACATTAATAGGTTTAAGGTTTACTAATAGTAACAGGTCTGATCTACCACAAAAAAAAAACATCACTGCTTAGCATTTGCGAACGACTTGGTAATCTTGGCTAGAAGGAAAATAGAGCTGATGGAAACAGTCATGAAACTGAAAGAGAGGGTAGCAACCAAGGGAATGTATATAAATGAAGCAAAAACGAAGTATATGGAATGCACAAATAAGAACTTCGTTCGGGGGCAGTACATAACAATAATAACAGCAAAGGTAACACAATATAAATTCGAAGAAGTTAAAAGATTTGAGTACTTAGGAAATGTCTTCACAAGAGAACCTAACTGTGAGGAAGAAATACAGGAAAGAATTATGTCTGGCAACTGCGCTGTATATGCTCTCAATGGGTTGTTAAGAAACAAAAATATATCTCGAAGAGCAAAACTAAGGACATACAAGACCGTAATAAGGCCAATAGTGATGTATGCTTCTGAAAAATGGGTCACAATAAAAAAAACACCAGGAGTTTTTATTAGTTTGGGAGCGCAAAATCTTGTGGCAACATATTAGCAGTAATTAAGGTTCAAAGACTTAGATGGTTGGGCCATGAGCAGAGAATGATTCTATCTAGAATTCCCAGAATGGTACTACTTAGTGCATTGGCAGGCAAAAGGCGAAGGGGAAGACCGAGGTCAAGATGGAGCAACGAAATTAAAGAAGATATGAGAAGACAACGTAACGAACTGGGACAGAAAAGGGAGTGACAAAGAATAGTACATCAGCCATGGGCCTACTAGGCTCGTATTGCTTACATATTATTATCATTATGAAACAATACCAAGATAATTTTATGTGTGAACATTGCAAAAGATGTCATTTAAAACATTGTGCAATATTGTGTGACCTCACATCACTCATTCGATGGCCAGCTAGCTCATCAAATTTAAATTAAGTACTTTATCATTATTTATTTTGATTTTGTGTTTAGTTCAGTATATACGTACAAATTTTGAGTACCTACATTACAAAGTGATCATTAACAAATTAAGAAGTGGGAATACCTTGTATATTTGAAAATAATTTTAAAACTTTTAGCTGTACTCGGCCCATTTTTATGAAGATACCAGTTTTTTGTATCTTTTTAAACATCTGAAATATCGAACTCTGGAGTATAAGTTGATTAAGCTGTACCTATGTGTAATAAAAGATATTTAAAACTTGTTTTATAAAGGATATCTATGTGAACAAAATAACTGTACCAAAAATCAATAAAATTAAATTCAAAATATTATTTATGATTAAATATTATAATAACATATTTTTAATATCTCTTTATAATTACTATAATTAAATTGGCCAAATTATATAAAAAAAAACTTAAAATTAAGTCTTTTTTACAACTACATTCAAATGTTTCGTGAAGAAGCGTTCTTGACAACGTCATGCGCGAACGAACCGATTTTGGAACATTATGTATCATACCTTGTCTTTCAATAAATACGTACCTAACTATGACTGATCATTGGTCTGTTTTAGAAATGTCCTGTGTTGTATCCAATAATATAGAAAAAATTTTGAATATTATTTATAAGAGAATCTCTAATTGAATTTTTTCATAAAGTTAATAATTCTTTTTGAATTTTTGGACTTACATATCTTGTTTGATATTTCGGTTTTTTGTATTAATTCGCCTAAGAAATTGTCGTATTTAGCCAATAAATTAACTATTCCTAAAAAATTGCCACTATTTGCATCACTATTTCCTTATGTCCTGTAAATGGTATATTCATAAGCGCTAAATTTAAAATTATATCTACTATCCTAATTAGAATTTTTCTCCAAAAGTGTTTTCTTCTTAAGATTTAAAACAATAAAAGTTTTCCGAAAAAGAACGGTTACTGGCGTCTTTTGGGAATGTCCCTTGAGGTTTAGATGCCTCCTGCTGTAGTATTTGATTTTTTATAGCAAAATCTTCAATATATTGTCATTATACAATCCCTTATCAGAACAATGATAAACTTCATGGGAACTAAAAAGCATTTTTTTAATTAGAGTATCTACCAAATAAAAATGAAACGTTACTTGGAATTACAATGAGCGTAAATAATCTGCTCGACGTCCAACTCTACTTCTGGGTTGACATTTTCATTTTGAGTAGAATTAGTAATTATTAATTCCTAACTAAGACAAACTGGATCTATTAATGCTTCACCAGCTTTACTAGGCTGCTGTTTTAATTCACTAGTTGTCACAAAAAATTAAGAAATTTTTGGTAATTTTTTTTTTGTTTGGATTTTTGATCACGTAAATTTCGCTTTTCTAAATCACTTTTTTATTCCCTCTTAGGACTCATTTAAGCGTAACTGTTATAATTTCCTTATCTTACCGTTTATCTGTCAAGAGATTGTCCAATGATTCCTTAAGAAAATTCGTCAATAACTGATAAATAAGTCCGTACCAAATTGATGCAACTATAGCCCCAAAACAACACAAATAACACAAAATGCAAACAACCAAACAATGTAAGGATATAAGAAACTACTGCCGAATATAGTATCGAAATACTAAGCGTAAACAGAAAACGCATTTCTAGATCTAGAAATACTGTTTTAAAATTCGCAAAATTGCAATTTTCAAACCTTTCAATAGTCACGTACAATATTATAGTTTATAGTCGTCATCATAAAATTTCGGGAGACCGGAAAGGATTAAGTTCCTGTTTATAGGAGGAGCAGATATAAGATGATGCACTTGCCGAATATGCCTATTTAGAAATTTGCATTTTTAAGTTTAAACTTACAGGTATGTATTGTATTATATGACGATCTCCTAGTGTTACGAGAACGGAGAAATCGAGGGAAGTTTTTGAAGATTTCTAAGCACTGCTTAAAAAACGTTACGTGTGCATGTGTAAAATAATACAACTATAACACACTTTTATATATATTAGACGACAATATGGAGCCCCAGATGTATTGAGGCCCCCTCGCAAAGCTTCATACTCGCTTACAGAAATATTAAAAGTAGAAAACAGCAAAGTAACAAGACCAAGACACATTCCCATATGAGTTGGTAAAGTATGACACCAAATGTAGGTACTTAATTGATTATAAAATATTTTAACAAACGTTTATATGAGGGTACAATGTCCCTGAAATAGAGTTCCATAATTAAAAAAAGAGATTTTCTGCACTTAGCTGACATGTCAAGGTACGTGAATTAGAAGAACTTATCCAAAACCAAACTTTCTGAAATATGATATAAAGTAAGTATTCTGGAAAATAACAATGAAGATGGAGATCCAAATTTTAGTTAAGGTTCAGTTAAATTTCTACTGCATTACTGCAATAATAATAAGATGCTGAAGAGAAATTAATAATCATTGAAAATTGGGCCAATATCTAATCTTCTAAGCAGGATTGAATCACGACAAAGCTTTAAAGCAGCAGTCGCTAGGAAGGCTTTCAAAACCGTATATTTAATTTTTTTGTTACCTTAAAATATTTTAAAATTAGTGTTTAAATGACTTATACTGATATTTATAGAAAATTTTGGGAATGTTCACAATGATTCATGTTTAAAAAATAATTTCCAATTAACAAGTAATCACTAATATAAATAAAAATCGAAAAAGGCTTAAAATAGAAGCAAAAACAAATGTGTCACACAAGAAATTTATATAGTAGGTATTATTACAAAACCAGCAACACTCAAATAATTAGTTGTACAGAAAAAGCCACAAACACTAGTCCATCTTACCACGTTGTGGAAACCATGTTTCTTTTTTTTTTTTAATTACAAAACCCGCGAAACTAAATCAAACACCCGAATTGAAATATAAACAATAAAAATTTTGAGAGAGTGGTTGTAAATGTTGTTGGTAGTTCAATAAGCAATTTAAAAAGAACGAATTTGACCTGGTAATAGCATAAGCGCATCCTAAATATAACCTCAATGAATTCAAGATCTCCTTTTAGGTGGGGGAGATGTTCTAATCAAAGAGATAGGTATATTTTTATCATTATCTTGTCCGAAGTTATGCTCCGAAACGTACGACAGTATGATGAAATGGTTGCCTATGCTGTCAGGTGCTGGTTCGACTATTTCACCTACAGAGTTCTATTAAATGACCTAGAGGTCGAATCGACTAGAGGGCGCTATTTGTCGACAAAAAATAAGGAGGCAGGAATTTGAAAATTAAATTTGATTGAATATAAGAAAAAATTGAAAGATTTAGCTTATGTTAGCATTATTTAAGATTTTTATCATGGAATAATGAAGTTGGAGACTTGCTTTATCAACTTAAACTTGTAAGAAAGCAAAACGATTGTTTTGTGTCAAAACAATTACCTATCCCGCGGGATTAATACTAAGCTTACGTTCAGATGAGTTGAATGCCTTTTAGGAAGTTTTCTTCTCTATTTTCTGCCACGACTGAAAGTTTTATTTAATTAATTACTGCGTATATACTTATGCGCATAAACATTACCAACAAGCAGTGACTAGTAGCAATTAAAAAAACATTTTCATTAGACAGATAGACTACGGCAGTACTCTTTTAAGTTTCCAAGCTTTCATCAACCAGCTTTTTTAAAACACGATTTAGTGAATAAATTTTAAGGAAAAGGATTGTTGATTGTTGAATTTGGATATTTATTATTAGTATTATATATTACAAAAATGGAGGTATATTAACAAAACAACTTACATTTTTTATACAGAGTTCAAAATGGTTAAATAAGATATATTTATTTAGTCATGCCTTTTTGAAGTAGTATTTACTTTTTCAGTCCTCTGTTTTCCCAGTGCATAGATTCTAACCCTGCGGTATGCATGGCTAACCATCTTAATGAGCTCTTTGGTAACTGAAGTCTACTACTTCAGAGTGTATAAAGAGAAAACGTTGCCTGAGAAATGAGAAAAGAATATTTACTATAGACAGAACTGAGTAATTGACTATCATTCACACATAAAATAATTTTTGAAATCATCAGTTGTCAAGAACAAAGCTTTTTGTGTTTTCTGCAACCTGAAAAGTGTCTTTTGTGGTAATAACTAACCCACCATTATTTTTTAAATATACAAACCTGCTTAATTCCCCAACAGAAGCATAAGACTGATCGGATTGTGGGTTTTTCGTATTTTCGTAATAATAAATTCAATTATATAAAAAAAGTTAAAATACTTTAATTTAGATTTCTTATCTCCTACCAACATAATGTTCAACTCTTCCGGAAGCAGATCTATGTCAGTTTCTATTTCATTATCTATCAAAGAATATTCTTTTCCTTCTTCGCCCTCTATAGGTGAGCGGTTTACCCCTAGAAGCAGAGCATAAACCGACTATTTTTTTTTATTTCTACCGCACTCTTTTTTTATTCGATTCTATATTTTTTTGGAGTTCCTATGTATTGTTTTATTAATTTTTTTAAGTGGGCCGGAAATTGTTATTAACAAATATCTGATACAATTTTTCGAATCGCTACAAGTAAATTTTTTTAGGCGTATTTCATCGAAATTAATACTTTTTCTATCTGGGTAATTTTTCAAAAAATGCTTCCTTTTCGAGTTATTTGCAAGTTATTGTTGAAAAATTAGTGATTTTTGGAATTTCTGTTTTAAAAACGTCTAAATGAATTGCAATTCTATAAAAAGCTTTTTAGTATTTAAACCTTCAAGTACAGGTAAGAATATTTTGAGAAGGATAAATATTGAATATTTATTTCGAGCAATCTATCGCTGTATACGATAGAAAGCGTGTACGGTTGCGGTGATACAGGCGCACTGCTCTTAGAAATCCTTGTTTAAATTTAAACCTATGTTTTTAGCAATATAAAAACCACTTACTCTTGTAAAAATATTCTTACTTATACGTGAAGGTTTAAACATAAAGCTTTTTGTAGAAGTGTAATTCATTAAGTAGTTTTTTAGAAAAAAATCCCAAAAATTATTAGGTAATTAAGACATTTTCTCAATAAAAAATTGCAAATCACTTGAAAAGACAGCATTTTTCGAAAAATGACCAAGAGAGAAAAAGTATTTACTTCACTGAAATACGTCTAAAAAAATTTTTGGTGCGGTAGAAATGCAAAAAAAAATAGTAAGTATATTCCGTTTCTAAGCGTCTTTTTGGGGATAAACCTACTAGATTCTAAAGTCAGTAACATAGCCACAACGCTACGGATGCCACTTTTAGAGGGTGGTGGTGATAGGATGTCATTTCAATTCATAATATTGAAGATGGTAGGCAGAGTTAAAAGTAATAGACTTTTATACTTACATACTCACCAAAATACACGTTTTGTCTTGGAATTTCTCTTTTGCGAAAAATGCAAATTGTCCAGTCAATGATCGTGAAATACGGCTATACCCTTTAATTTTCCGTGTCACCACCGAATTGCATGAAAATTTGTATTTACTACTTCACTTTTGGACTATTGGTTGCCATTGGTTGCTTTTTATTTTTTTTTTTTTTTGGCTGAAAGCTACCCCTATTACAAAAAATCGTATAATTGTAAATTAAAGCGGGTTATTAATTCAAATTGTCTTTTAACGAAGTAAATGAAAATTAACGTTAACATAATTTAAGATTTTATCTTTATCTGAGTTTAACCCCTAAATCTCGAGCCCTAGATTAGTTATAATTAAAACAATGTCATTGAATAATTTAATTCCTCTGATTTGCATGGAAATTTAAATTTAGGTTATACTTACCCTCCAATTCAAAATTGTATTTGTGGCATTAGTTGCTTTTCATTTTTTAGGGATGTAAACGACCCCTATTAGAAAAATATCAAATGTCAAAATTCAAAATTCTTAGAAATTGAGTTTGGCCCTGACTCTTACTGAGAAAGATTAATACTTTATTGTGTAGAAAGGTCGTAAGTCTATGGACTATCATAAGCACTGTATGGAAATTCCACCAAGGTCAATGTAAATTACTAGAATGTTTCATATTTTATAAAAAGGACACAGTAGACATAGGCCCGGGGTTAAACAGGTTGTTTCATTAACGACCTAAGTTTACATCGGCCCTTCTAACGAAAAATAGTTTCCTACTCTGTTGACACCGGCCAAGTAATCGAGTGAGCAAAACGTGATTCGCCCAAAATTCACTCTAGCTGTACTCATCAATTGACGTGTGTTAAGTGTTTAAAACTATGTCTGAATTGTCCGACTCGGTAGAGAGCTGAATATTCAAGAAAAATATAAGTTTATTAATGACTTTCTTTAAGATAACGTTTTCAGGTTATGTCTCCTAATCGGCATCGATCGACTTGGTAAAACTTTGCGGAGAAGATACATTATGTATTAAATCATGTCATTTAGTCAGGGTATACAGATATATGTATATCAGCTTTCGCTAACTGGTGTCATCAGACCCACTTAGGTCCAGCTGTTAGAACTCGAGATTGATTTTTGTTAACTTTCTTTTTAGATAACTTTGAGACAAACAGACTAATCTTTGAAATCCAAGTTGCTCGTTACCTGGCACATCTTGCTCTGACTGTGACACCATTCTGCATTTACCATGTAATTTTGGGGAAGTATGCAGTACAACGCAGGCTCAAGTAATGGAATCGCACAGTTCAACAGCTGTTTCTGATATCGCACAAGAAGAGCATGATGACGTGAATCAAAGCAGCTCGGATGAATTCATTCCCAGTTCCGACTCATCTAACTCTGATATGAGTTCTGATCATTTGGTGAGAAAAAAGAAGTACAGTAAATGAACAGAAGTCCATGTGAGTGCAGACGTTATTGGGGTACATACCTTGACCACGAAATATAGAAGAATGAAAGAGCAAGATGAAGGCCAATTAACGAGAAAACGAAAAAGACAGCCAGAAAAGTGGGAAAAACATATAAGGAAGAGTCTTAAAGCTGCAGGAAAACATTATTATTCATCAAAAGGTAATCTTGTTCCTGCCAAGCATATAAGAGAATCTTGCAAACGTCGGCGAAAATATAATGAAAAGTTTACTGAGCAAGAAAGATTATGTATTTTTGAGAGTTTCTATGAACTCTCAGCTGAAGCTCAAAACCAATATATTGCAAATAATATCGAGGAAGTAATAAAGAAGGTTGAGTGGTTAAGAAAATCAACAGAAGAGGGTAGAAGAAAGTACTGTAGAAGGTATTTTTTCACCAAAGGCCATAACAGCAGGATAGAAGTATGTAAAACAATGTATCTAAGCACTCTCGATTTAACTGAAAAGAAGGTACGGGTACGTATTGAGAAAAAAGCCATAGTGAGTCAGGAATACGTGCGGTGGATCAACGAGGAAAGCATACGAACCACCCAATATGTAATATCATCTGAAGATAAAGAACGACTAAAGGCCCACATCAATATGTTCCCGACATATCAGAGTTACTACTCACGCTCTCATACTAAAAAGCTTTATCTATCATCTGATCTTTCAATATCACAGATGTATCGCCTTTATGTACAAAACTGTATTCATGATAAAATTGAGCCCAAAGTTCATCAATTTACAGAAAGATTCTTGTGGAGGAATTTAATTTATCTTTTCACAACCCAAGCAACGATACATGCGGTAAATATGACAAATATAGCCACCTCATTAAGACTGCTCTTGAAATAGAAAGATGTAAGGTAGAAGAGGAACAAAAGCGACATTTGCATGTATCTAGCATGGCATATGAAGAAAAAAAGTGTGACTGGGACAGATGTAAGGATAACCCAGGTTTAGTTGTGGTTAGCTTTGACCTCCAAAAATGTCTCCCTACACCGTTACTAAAAAACAACTACTCCTTCTACAAAAGGAAACTATGGACGTTGAACTTAACTCTTTTTGAATCGAATGCTACAAGCAACTCAGCCATTTGTTACTTATGGAATGAAACTCTTGCAAACCGCGGTGGTCAAGAAATTGCATCTTGTATATTTGCTTACTTGAAAACTCTTCCCGAGAGCATAAGATAAATTATATTTTATAGTGACTGTTGCCCAGGCCAAAACAAAAACATATATCTTGCTGTAATATTCCTACTTGGTATTGAACACTTCCGGAATAAAGGACGACATGTCCTTATAAAAACACATAAGTTTTTGCTTCCAGAACACACCCATATGGAAGCTGATTCGATTCATGCAGCCATAGAAAAAACGAAGAGAGTAACTACTGCCAATATTGATATCCCTAGAGACTGGGTAAACTTGATAAGATTGGTTCCAAGAAAGTCTCCTATTATTGTCAACGAAATGGAGCAGAACCAGTTTTTGAACTTCAAAGCAATGCTGACAAACTACTATCAACATAGAAAAGTCAATACCAATGGAGACCCAGTACCATGGAACAAGATAAGTATGCTGCGTTACAGCTGTGAAAGTCCAGGGATATTTTTTTACAAAATATTATAGGAGGCGGAATCTGCATTTATGACTGTTGACTTAGTTGTTAGGAAATCTAGGCATCCATCACAATCGACATTGAGACCACTTTTCACGAAGCTGTTGGGAATTCCAACGAACAAAATTACAACATCTTAGAGACTTGATGCCTTACATCGACCAAAACAGCCGTCCATATTATGAACAGTTTATCAATTCTCTAACTACATCATCAACTGGTGTTGATACTTTAAGTGGTGATAGCTGTAATGAAGATGAAGTCTAAATATTATACTACTCCCAGAAGTAATGTATTTTTTTTAATAAAACTTTGCGTTTTTATTGTAAATTTAAAAAGTAAAAAAAAAACAAAAACAAAGCATTTTTTAAATACTTTCAAAAAGGTTTGAAGAGTTTTCCCCGAAAAGTGCTTAATTTTTTGGTTATTTCACGTTGAAATGTTCTATTTAGAATTTGACAAATAACAGCTACTTTTCATAAGTTTCTACTGGATCTACAGTCTACAGACTTTATAAGTACATCATTTTGTTTTTTTCTATAATTTTTTCGATAAATACTTACTTTTTTAATTATTTGTGAAAAACGGGGTTTTTATTTTGAAAATTTAACATTTTCACTCGCAATTAACTCAAAAAGTATTAACTTAGTGAAAAACTCTATACAGTAAAAGTTACTTAGAATTAGTCAATTTATCCATTTCCGGACATATTTTGAACGTATTTTTTTTTTTTCACCACTGAGAATGGGTGGCTTTCACTACCCAAGTAAAAGCAACACTCGGCAAGTCCAAAAGTAAAGAAGAGGGCAAGAGGAACCTAAATCCAAATTTTCAAGCAAATCCGTCGTGACGAGAAAAAATGACACTCCAAGACGGTCATTTACTGGAATAAAAGTCTTTTATGGAGTTTTTTGAGTTATGTGGGCAGAATTATATTTGTGGTATAATCTGTGGAAAAAGAATAACTTAGCAGGAAGCAAAATAAATGATGCTGAAGTGGCTGCACTTTTTGAGCAAGCTAATATTTCTTTCCTGTTACAAGGTACGCACTTGTACTGTTAAACGATCTTTCAGTACCCTTCGAAGGGTAAAGAACTTACTCATAAGTACCTATACCGAAAGAGGAGAGATTAACTGTACTGTGTTTGATAAGCGTCTGTCGGAGTTTTGATCAAATAATTGTATTAACTTAGTTGATTAATTATTATATAATTTTGTTAAAATTTTGGTTCATTCAAATGTACAAGGCTATAATGTTAAAACCGCGCGACTATGACTTGTAATTATGATCCTGGATACGCACTTGATGTAAACCTATATATTTTTAAACCTTTTTTAATGTTACTCCACGCACGTATGTCTTTTTATGTCAACATTTTACGCCTTTGCACCAAAGTGGAATTACTTTTCAGGAGTCGCCCATGATGGCCAGATAGGACCGTCCGAAAACGTTTTGTTTCAACTACTACTTTTTATTATTATCATCTGCTTCGCCTAGGAAAAGTGGAGGAAAAGAGATGGATTAGTCTAAAGAAACTTTCATGGCTGTGTAGTATTAGGCAATGGTGTGGTTCAATAGTAGAAGAATTATTTCGCGCAGCAGCCCATAGAAAAATGGTTTCAGAAAATTGTAATTATGATCACAGCCAACATCTGAATACAGACAGGGTACCTAAAGAAGAAGAGAAGTCCTTTTGAATAATTTTGTACAGTTCAATATACCTACTGCAAAAAAGAAGTCTTTATATTTCCTTTTTATTTTTATATTACGGTATAAAGCCAACCACTGAGAATTCTTCTTATTTATGTTAAATCTCTTCTTCATGTTCCTCATCCTTTAAAAACATTGGCGATCGTCATGACCAATTTTACTGTTTTCAGCAGTTCTATTGTTGTTTTTCCACTCCACTAATTTTATATAAATAAAATTTATAATGATTCTCACATCCTGATCATCTATTTCTCAGTTTCGTAATATCTTTGCAAACCTTCTGTGTTTTGTCAAAGGCTTTCTTAAATTCAATTAGACAGATGAATACATCACAGTTGACATCTTGATACCATTCTATGAGTGTGTGTACAGTAAATAATGCCTCTCTAGTGCCAAAGCCTTTTCTAAACCCCAGCTGGTTTCCTGTTATTTTATCGTCTAGTGTTTTGCAGATACGTTCATGTATCACTCGCAAGAAGACTTAAAACATGGTTCTTCAAGCTGATCGTTCTATATTCTTCACAAATATTAGCTATTCTTTTGGACTGTATATAAGTTTCTTTTGCATGCAATATTTTCAATTAAAAATTATACTATATTTTCTCTTTTATTTTCACCCCTGTTACATAACATATTAAAATAAACATTGTAGAAGTTTTCAGGGACTTTCTGCCCTCAGTAATAATGTAATCTTTCATTCTGCGTTTAAATTTTTCAAAAATATTTATTAGTTTTCTCCGGATTCGAAAATTATGGATACATTTAAAACACATTGAAAATTTTGCCAGTCGACATTTGGCGCCTTTCCCCTTAATTAAATAAATGTATCTTTTACAAATGGCAAGAAACTTTGTATTTTTGAATAAAATAAAGAAGTTTTATTAAAACAAAAATACAATTTACATAAGTACAATTTAAAAAATATATTTATTTAGTTCAAATAAATGTTTCAATCATATACTCTACGACACTGGTAGGTCATATGTAACCATTCAAAATACCTTCGTAATCGGATTATAAGGTTGGCTGCTGTATTGTATTCCTTCAGATACAAGGTAGGTTAGTCGAAAACATCTTAAACCGTCAGTTTCAGGTTGGTTTTTACTATTATATCGGATTACCTATCCTCTCTGTATTTCAGTTCTCTAATTAGGGTTAAACTTGTAGTGAGCTATCGACAAATTGTGAACCGATTATATATTCCTACATTCAAGCGCACAGTGAAAAACAGTGCACAGTTATATACCGATTATACAGAAGATTGTCAGAAAGAAAACAAGTCTATTGCTAAATATTCAATGTAGAGACATTTTCAATCATGAAATTAATATTGCATTTTTGTCCCTAAAAAAGATTAATGCCATATTTGCGCATTCTTTCAGAACTGCAGAGACGATGAAAGAAAAAAAATACAAGAGAGGCATGCGAAACATATAGAAGAAAAAACCGGAAGCGGAGAAGAAAAACTAAGAGATAAGGGCATGATTTCGCCAAATGACCAAGTAGCATGCTTTGACTTACAAGCGGCGTTGCCAACACCAAATGGTCAAGTCTCATCCTTTTACTATAACTCCAAATTATCGACTTATAACTTCACTTTATGCCACCTTCACAAGAAGGGACAAGGTAATGTACGTCATTTTGTGTGACACGAAGGCGAAGGAAAACGAGAAGCGACTGAAATAGGAACCTGTCTGCTCAATTTTGTAAGAGAAACAGCCGAAAATGATAATTCTGAAAAACTTGAAATAGTGTTTTACTCAAACAATTGTACTGGGCAGCAAAAAAATAAATTTATTCTGACTGCTTTCTTATATGCTGTGACAAATTATAAAATAAAATCAATCAATAAATATTTAGTTACTACAACGAAGGCGACAATGATCATTCGCTTATCGAAAAAAATATTAAGAGGGCCCTAAACTCGGGTCCATATTCAGCAGTGATTAAAACATCTGAGAAACACATCAAGAAAAGTGAACACCAAAGTAGTCGAATATAAGGATGAAGATTTCCTCGATTTGAAAAAATTAACATAATAAGCTGCTTTCAATTTAAATACTAATACTACAGAAATTGATAGAGTCTATCAGAATCAAATTCCAATTGCCAGAAAAAGTATGAAAATTTAATGTATCTTATCCGATTCAATCCAAAATTGAAGGTTGACAGTTCATGTTCATAAGTTGAAGATTTGTTAGTACCTAAAAAGTGACATACGACCGTAAGCTACTTTAAATGTAGCTGTAATTCTGCACCAAAATTTTAAACAAAACTAATATTTTACATTCTATTTATTTGATAACGTCAAATTTTATAATATAATCCGTGATCGCAGCAGTAGCCACTTTCTGTCACTTGCTGTTACGTGGAGTAAATTTCCGACATACTTAGGATGTAGTATGTTTTAAATGATGACGCCCGGATAAAGAACCACGGACTCAACTGTACTGATAATTAGTCGTTTCATCCGAGACTGTTACTTCCTCTGCGACTTCAGCTCTTCACGCAGAACCAAAATAGAATTTGTTAACATATACGCAAATTTGGCAGGTGAGTGAGCCAACATTGCAATGCCGGATGTCTGTACATAACCTTTCGTGTGGAAAAGCTGGGCTTACTAATTTTTCAAAACGCGAGGTGGATAGCACAGAATCTTCCTTTATCTTCCTTGAGAAAAATATTGCTGAGTAAATGGAAGCAACTGGAGTTAATTAGATTTATAGGGATTCTAATACTTATCGGGGTATACAAATCTAAAAATGAAGAAATTTCCCAGCATTAGTAGAAACCGGTTTATTTGATGATGCAGATGTGCGAAGCAGAAAAAGATCATTGGATAAACTTAAACCAATTCGTGAACGCTTTGAACTGTGAAACAGTTATGAATATTACGCATAATATGATGCAGATGATGAATCTTGCAATAAAACTACAGATGAAGAACTTCATATGTACAAAATTTCTTACACACGTTCTATTATCACTAAGTGCAATTAAGGAGTTACTTAATTGAAATTAATATCTGTATTTGTTGTGGAATTTGGTGGGTCAGGTACTTGTTTAATTAGTCCAGTTACTGTAGACTTTTTCCTAGATTCCTACTTTCAACCGCTAGGTTATTGTAAGAGTTTTAAATTATTATTGTATTTTATCTAATATTAACAAATGCTAAGCGTATGTGCCTTCTGTTTTTTTACTGTAATAGAGGAACTACGTTTCCAAACTTCTATCAAATACTTGGGGATGAAACTTGATCGCAAACTAACGTGGAAATCACATATTGAGTTTAAGCTGAACAAATGTAATAAAGGATTAAATTTTCTGAAAGCAATTTCAAAAACCTGGGGGGAGGAGTTGAAACATCTTTACTTTTCTAGAAAGGTTATATTAGTTCAATCATAGATTATGGTTGTATACTATATGGTTCTGCATCTGATTTTATTCTATGCAGAATAGACGTCATACGAAATAGAGTTCTATTAGTTTGTTTAGGTGATGTGAAATCAACTCAAATTAATGTTTTACATCTTGAAGCATTAGAAATGCCACTGAAATAAAGAACAGAATATCTAAGCAAACAAATTATAATTAAAATACAACACTCATCTTTATTGTTCTTAGAGACTGCATATTTTTTTGTCCATATTAATTTTTTTTATTAACAAACTGTCGGACAAGACTTGGCAACAATGTTCTGAATTTGCTAAAGACGTGCATCTTCGTCATGTACTTCCATTTCTATCATCTGTGTAACTCGCGGCTCATCGCTATCTTGGGCCAGTATACGTCAAGCAATCAAAAGCTCACAAAATAAGCTTCTTTGGGAATTTAAATCAAAAGAATAAAAATAGCCTAGCGAAATATATTAAAAGAAGGCAAATCCACAACTAGCGAAGTTATAAACAGGAATAAGGTGAAAGCATAGCACAGAAGAAAAGAAAGCAGTAGTCCGTATGGATATCTTTAATATAATGCATTTTCAGTTTTATAATAGATTTGGAAACAAAAAATGTTTAGCATATTTTTCTAAATAGTCCCATAAATTTAAAAGTACAAAATGAAAAATCATTAGTTTTATAAAAAAAATCAATGCTTAATATATTTTGATCTACTGCCTTTACTAATTGCAGAAGTCATTAATTGACTTTTTATCAAATTATTTGTTATCACTGTTAACTGCACTATGTGGTTATTTTATTTATTGAACATTATTTTCATTTTTTATTATCCTACTAAACGTTTTCTCTTGCCACGCCAAACAAATATTGTGGCTAATTTACATCTTTATATAAACGTTTCCCTCTTTTTATTAGTATTTCCTGGCAAAATTCTTTTAAATTGGATACACAAAATTGAAAAACCTGTCACCAAAGACGCTAATGAATAACTTCGCTGAAAAGGACAAGACCACCAAAAGAGAATTACAATTTAATTAAATCTAACATTAAAAAAACTGACCTCTACTTGTGCATTTTTGAAACAATATTATGCTATATATTCCACATTGCTATAATTGAGACAATCCATTCCAAAACTCATTTTATTCAAAAATCCATTTGTGAAAATAAACATGTGTGAATTTTTTATATAATAGAAAGCATTATTTTGTCCGTTAACCTGAGGATTCGCTAATTTATATTTGAAAACATTGATTATATTCTTGTTTTACATTTTAACTGTAATTTACTCTAATTTTTTTCAATATATAGTTTTAAGTTACTATTTATTTGTATAAATGAGTTTTAGAATGGACGTATCAATTCAGATAAGCAATGGTTTACATAATGACCTGACAACCTCTTTATAGTTAGGAAAAATAAGTAAATGGTGGATTCTTTTACTATTTATTAAAATAAATACTGCTAAAAGATAAATATAGGAATATTCATAAAGTGCAACAATTATATTTAAAATTTTAAAGATAGTTACATCATATCGCACATTTATTAATTCATATAAGAGACGCTTAATATTCTTAATGCTATACTGACATTACAATAGATTGGGAAATGTTGGTCATAGAAGACAATATACTTATTTAGGTGGTATTTATAAAAACGAGGTGGCTAGACATACGATCTTATTACCCATTTATAGAAATCTGTGAAAGTGCGTTAGATTGTCATGAAATTGTACAACCCTTCTGATCTAAACAGACCTAATACGAAAGAAACTCAAAACTCACAAGGTAAACACATTTTTTATTTAGAATTACATTCAGCAAAAACACCTTTTAGACCTGTTTTAAGATAGATTTAGCTTATGCTTAGATTTCTGATAAAACATGTGACAGGGTTCAAAATTTGTTTCGCAGGAGAGTTTAATTCTGTTGAATGTGAAAATGGCAAACACGTTATTGTTTAGCGAAATTGGTAGATATGCTAATGTTTCGATAAAAAATTCACAAAAACCAGTACCACGAATGTACTCTCGATGTTAGTATCAATCATGGCAGTTTTAGCAAGAAACCACGACTAATAAGTTTCTTACCACAAGAAAGGACCATGCAAGATCAAAACGATCAGAATGACTATAAAGTTCCTTCGCCAGAAGGTCCTTTAAATCTGAATTTGTCAAGACAAGATCCTGCTAGACAACCATAAACTTTTAGTGCCGAAAGAGAATTTAAAGAGCTAATAAATACATTAGCGCCTTTTAATGTCGAACCTATTCCTGAACTTTAACACAGTTAACTATATCACTATCAATTTTGGGGCTAGAGATACTAGTCAAGACGATAGCAATGGTAAAAAAATACTAACGACTGAATTAATTTGGCTGTAACAATTCATTCAAGCACAATCTCATAATGAAGTATCGATAGCTATGTTATTAGCAGTAATAAAAAAACTCCGTATTCTGACAAAAACGAAGTAAATCAAATATTAGAACATGGAAACACCTAGAGAAGAGCTATAATTGATAGGAGGCTAACTATAGGTGATGCTCCCACCATTGATATGTTTTTATTAAGAATATAACATTCGAATAAATCGATGAAAATTTCAGTCAAAATTTGCATTAATGACATCGAATGTAAAATTAATGATCAAGGGTGAGAACATTCGCGTATAGTGAGTCTCCTATTAAATCTCGCCCTGCTCACTAGTTGTTTTTATGTACTAATATTTGACCTCACTTGTATTTAGCAAAATACGAAGGGTCCTATATTCCTATAAGATCATTGCAATTGATACATTGTTGTGAGAATTTGCTTCATTGAATTTTCAACAGAAGTTTCATTCTAAAATTTCTTTTGTGTATTTTCTGAGAATTGTTGACAAAATAATCAAAGAGAAACTGACATACACAGGAAATTGTTACAATCAAAAATTTCTGAATGAATCTGTTCTGGTGGAATCAGCAATTCATAATTGAAAAATTTTAATATATTACTCAAATACAGCAAAATATTCGATGTAATTCATTATTAAATATTGTTTAGGCCATTGCTTTCGTTCTATTTAGTATATCCAAACTGAAACATGAATACTGATACAGATTATTGTGCCCCCGACACTCTTGATTACTTTCCGAGAATTGATTAGTATTCACATATTTGGGAAAAGTTTCAGTATCAAAAGGCTCTAATAAATTCTTTACCTCTTTAAGTTCTCTTTCTGTTGTAAAAATTAATGGTTGTTTAGCGGAATTTTATGTAAAACTTCTGGCTAAGGAATTTTATTCTGTATTTGATTTTTTTTTAACTTGTAGACTGTTTTTTTGTGGTGAGGAAATTAACAGTCGTAATTGCTTGGTAATAGTAACATGGTTGATACTAACAACCAGAGTTTATAGCCTTATTCGTGCTAGTTTGAGTGATGCTACTAATAATCAGTAAACGATTTGGAGATTTCGATAATTCTTATGTACTAAATTTGAATTTGTCGAATAATAGAGTATGTTGGATCACATTCCACTACTCTGAAAAAAAATTGCTGTTTCCTTTAACAGCAAGATCTTTATCTTGCTTGACACTATTAAAACTCTACCAAACAAACTACGAATCCTGGCAAATGTTATCAGAATTATAAGCAAGTTCTTGAGAAGATGGTAAGGTTTTGATAGATATCCTGACTTTAGAAGAGAGCAATTTTTCTTGCTTTTTATATTCGAAAATAATGATTCCATGTTAACAATTGTAGATAAAAAAGTATCCTGTCCAAAAGTACTACTGTTTTTATAGTACCATCACAACCGCCAGCCACTCAGGATACAACCCACGTTGGTACTATCGACAATGCTAGTTTTGCTAAGAAAGCCCCTCTTTATAAACCGGAAGATCCGGTTTATATGTGTTTTATTGATTTTAAGAATGCTTTGATCGAGTAAAACATACTGAAGAGTGTTGCTGAAGAGGTGCAAATACCTGGTTGTAAATCTAAATGAGAAGTGGGACATATAAGATGATACTCTGCTCATAAAACTGGGAGCTTTGAAATCTGGGTGTATCAGAGAATCCTAAAAATAAAATTTGTTTTGCAGCGGATGGGAAAAGCTATGGAAGTGAGAGAGATGCACCCAGAGAGGTATAATATACTCCATTTAATAATTTAAGGCAAAATAGACGGAAGAAGAAGTAGGTCATGGCTTAGAAGAAGGAGCATTTTAACACGATACAGTAGTGATAATAAAAGAAACACATTACTGCGTGGAGTTCAAACAAAAATGATAAAATCTTTTAGCTTCCCATGAGGTTGTTGGTAATATATGTAAAGTTGTAAACAAAATAAATCGGTATAGTATATTAGTAAATTAGTACATTAAATTGTATAATGGTAAAAGAGCGAAGAAGTTTCCCTAGAAGGAATTAATTAAATGAGCCGTTACGATTGAAAAATGTAAGATTATAAGTAAACTTGTGAGTGAAGATTTCTATTGTATTTCATACAATGGAAGTGTTTACTGATTTGGAATAAACGTTTTTATGCTGCAAACGATCACAAATTTGTTATAAATGGGTAATAATTGGTCGACCTATGTCAGCCTGTGTAATGTTTCGGTGATTTGTTTTAATTTGTAAAATAAAATTTGGTGATTCGTAAGGGTGCACCCTTTTGAGAATAGAATATTTGATCTCGCCAAGGACATCACTACCTACTAGAAAAGCACCATAGGATTATTATCACATCTCACCACAAGTTAATATGTTCAAATTGATCAAAGAAAAGTTTATGGGGCAAATGGGCGTTGGTTAAAGTGAGAAATTCCAACGGAATAAGAAGTTGCAGTTCATGTTAATATTGTTGGACATGGGCCTTAGAGATTTCAGTTAAAATTTTGTTTTAGTGAAGTATTGTCCTGTGGATAGTCTTGAATCAGAAGTAGCAAATACTACTAATTCACAAAATCTATATCTCTATTTGACACCACATATTGGCAGTATTTCAAAATACTCTATCACTAAGATTGCATCTAGATAACCATGTAATAACAACCTTGATTGTGGAAAAATTAACCGACAACTTTATTACAAATATTTAAATTAGTGTTAAAAAGAATGATATACAGAGTTTTAAAAAACTTCACTGCAAGAGACTTTAAGTCCACACTTGCCTCTTTTACACTCTACATATATATAATAGTCTTTGAATCTTTAATGTACTTTTTGGTTCCAAGAGATTTTCTAAAATTATAGAAGTACACATTTGGGTTTGGATTTCTTTATCATCTTCACTGGAGATTTCTTATTGACTTGTCGAACTAGATCATAAAATATCTGAAAATAATAAAGAAGTTTAAACAGATTAAATTTGAAGAATAACTCGAAATTCAATAATAATACAACTGACTCATTATTTAAGTCCTAAACACTAGGAAGCGACTAAATACTGATGTACGAGGCGTGTTTTTTAAGTAAGTACCGTTTTGGAATTAAAAAAAGACGTGCAAAGATATGGCAATAATTTTATTTTTACATGAAAGCCTGTACCTTAATCTACTTTTCTACATAATTTCCGTGAATATTGAGGCACTTGTCATAACGTGGCACCAGTTTTTGAATACCCTCCTGATAAAATTCTGCCGCCTGGAACGTGCTGGAACAAATGGTAGTCGCTGGGCGCCAGATCAGGGCTGTATGGAGGATGATCTAGAGTTTCCCATTTAAATGATTTGATGAGATCTTTGGTCTGATTAGCCACATGTGGACGGGCATTGTCATGCAGCAAAACGATACCCTTACTCAACTTGCCACGTCTTTTGTTCTGGATTGCACGACGCAGATTTTTCAATGTCTCACAATAAGACGCTGCATTGATTGTCTCATTACGAGGCAGAAACTCCACTAGCAATACTCCTTTTCTGTCCCACAAAACTGTGCACATGATTTTCCGGGCAGAAATTGTTTGCTTAAACTTCACTCTTTTGGGTGATGATGAATGTCGCCATTCCATGGATTGTTGTTTCGATTCTGGTGTGACGTAGGCCACCCACGTTTCGTCACCAACAATTTGGTCTAAAAAATCTTCACCTTCACTGTGGTACTGCTCAAGGAAAGTCAATGCACTGCCTAAACGTTGGGTTTTGTGCAAATCCGTCAACATTTTTGGAACCCAACGTGAACACAATTTCCGGTAATTCAAGTTCTCGGTAACAATGCGATACAAAACACTACGAGAATACTGAGGAAAGCAGTCGGACAATGATGAAATTGTAAAGCGTCTGTTTTCTCTCACCTTTTCGTCCACTTTCTGCACCAAATTTTCATTAACGACCGAAGGACGCCCACTCCGTTTTTCATCATGCACATTTGTGCGGCCAACGATCTCACGATGAATATCGATCGGTTTTACGCCTTTAGCACTAAGAAATCGTATAACAGCCGTACTTCACAATCAGCGTGACTCACGATTGTTGGAGGCATCTTAAACACTGGAGTAAACAAGTATACAATGAAGAATCAGACTGTAATGGCGTCAGTGCGTAGACAAGAGATGTAGGTAACCAGCGCTCATGCGCGGAACGCCGACCGTAGCGCTGCGGCGGCGGAATCGCAAAACGGTACTTACTTAAAAAACATGCCTCGTATTTATCACCACACAAATTAGCCTCTCAAGAGGCACTTAAATGTCACGAAATGGACAGCGGGAGCATTATCTTTATCAATAGTAAATTAAATAAATAAAATAAAAAAAATATTATTTTAAAGCGATTAAATCATATTTTGCAAATAAAAAATTAGTTAAAAGAAAAATACTGACTAAGAAAACTGAGGTGAACAATAATTAGAACAATATTATATAGGGTGTTTCATTAAGAATTGTCCATATAGTAACTGAAGAAACTTTAGCACAAAATATCATATCCTGGATTTGACCAAATCCTCTAAAAATAGAGGATCTTCTAATTTTCAAGGTCAGTTTGAAAAAACTTTAATTTTGAATGGTCGAAAAATATCTAAAGACAAATGACAATCAGCAGTTAGATATAACGTGATGAAATTCATTTTCCTTTCTTTTTGTCAACAGTGTGTGGTTTATTTGTCTTCCTATTTTGATATAAAATAAAAATAAAAGTTTAAGTCAGGAAGCCAGGAATAATTTCTAAATAATTGATTTATATCAAGAAAAAAGCTGTTTATATAATGTGAAGCATACACATTATTATAAAAAATCCTTTCAGCCTTTTTATTTTCATTATGGATAAGAAATATTTGAATCGTTAATAAGGCACAAGCAACTAATAAATAAGCAAAAAAAGGACAATAATTTCTTGATCAAATTTGTAATTCAAAAATATATTGCATAATTTTTCTAGCGTATGAGTCTTTAAAATGATTTTCCTGACTATTGAATTTCGAGTATATATTAGTTAATTATCAAACATTATACAGAGTGTCCCACAAATAATCGACCATACGGCAATTGAAGAAATAAGAGATTAAAATATTTTAGTAAAATGTTTATTGTATACAAAATACCTGGTATTAAAAATTTGTAATAATTTGCAAATATCTAAATATATAAGATAATAAAAAAATATTTATAAATAGTCCTAATAAGGTGAAACAATACAACTGGTTCCATGTTAAATAATAACAATTTATCTTAAAACAAAAAAAAACGTCTATATACTTGCATTTAAAGAAATGCTTGAAGAAATAGTTCTCTTTTTGTGAAAGTTATGTATTTTATTAATAATGTCAGTGATATGCCCGTAAAGAAAAAACAGCTAAAAAAAATCTTATTACAGGTTTTTGAAGGTTCTAAACGGTATATGAGAGATGGATGATGACACATCCTTGAAGATGTACAGCTAATTAAACAATCATAAATTGCCTATAAAACGTTTCTTATACATTTTAGAGAAAAATGGTTCAAATAAAAGTTGTAGATCTTAAAAAGTTCTTTAATTTAGCTAGTTGATAAATTAAAATACATACGATTGACCGAGATTAATGAAAAAACTAAGGAATTATCATCTTCAATCACTCTATAAGAAATCCGCAAGCATCTCCAGAAAAGTACCCTGAGAAATTGTCAATATGGCGCTCTTTTGATTGTCATGTTTCTCCTGTTCTTCCAACTGGTACATAAGTAGTTTCTTTTGATTGTTATATTTTTTGTGTCCATCCAACTGGAACAGCTATATCCAGAGCAATAATGAATTCCACAGATAAGACGAAATATTACCTAAATCTGGGGATCAGCTTAACTGATGGCGAAATCACAAATACAGATATCCGTATTTATCTGCTATAGCCAGATAAAAATTATGTGCTCCAGGATAATCGATCCCTTGTGAAAACTTTTTTAAATCAAGACCATTTGTAAGTGAAAGAAGGAATAGGTTGAGCGAGAAGAATGCAAAACTGTAATTTTCAATGCCAATTTTAAATATCTATAATTGTTAAAATTTGTTTTGTTTTACAATTTAAAACCACCTCCTACGGAGTGATCACGATCATGTTTACAGCATAATTACTGTTACCAGCTGTTAATGTATCTAAAAGAATGGTGATCATGCTTATAGGTTAAAATCACCGCTATTAAAAAGTCACGATCACTGATCACGGCGTGATTTAAAAATCACCACGTTGACCATCACTACAATAATCATTTTACTAAGGTAAGTTTGCTCCATGGTTCATTACTTATAGGGACACTCTATATACAAAACCATATACACTCACCGGCAGGAAAAACGGAGCACTTGCATTTTTAAAATAAAAACTTAAAATATTAATTCTCTTTTTTATCATTATAATGTGAACACAAACGAAACAAACTATTTTTAGTAATTTCTAACAAAAATTTAACTTTTGAACAAAGAACTGTTTCAGCAGATAACAATTAAAAAATTAAGGAAAAAAACGTAAAAGTAAATGTGTAACAAAATGACATTTAATTATTGAAAACTTAAATCATGTGTCCGGACAAACTGATTTTAATAACGAATGTTTCCTCCACGTGCTCGAATTATTACCTGAATTCCCCTTGGCATGCCTAAACTCAAATGATAAATGTCCTGTTGAGGAATAAGTTCCCATTCCTCTAAAAGGTCTTCTTGTAACTGATTTAAGGTTAAAGGGACAGGAACACGACTTCGTATCCTTCGCCCAATCATGTCCCAAACATGTTCGATTGGGTTTGCGTCTGGACTCAATGCTGGACAATCCATTACAGGAATGTTTACTCCATTTAAAAACTGTTGAGTGATTCTCGCACTGTGAAGCTTGGCATTATCATGAATCAGAATAAAGTAATTTCCAACAAAACATCAGGTACAACAAAATCTTGGAGAATTTCATCAATGTATCTGGCAGCTGTTATGGAGCCTCTCGGAACGATGTACAATTCTGTACGTGCATCTAGAGAAATTCCAGCCCACAACATAATTGAGCCCCCTTGATAGCCTACCCTAGGACTGAAGGTACGTTCTGCAAAACGCTCATGTGGTCTTCACCATACTCTCTCACGGCCATATGGAGACCGCAAGGTAAACCTGGACGCATCGGTAAATAAAACGTGCCTCCAAGCCTTCGTCTAATTGTTCGTTTACTTACGTCAGCATTCCGGACATACTGAAGATAAAGCGATCATCACTGGCACTAGTTCTTCGTTGGAGACCGGGTCTAGGTCGTCTAGTGAAAACCTCAAGAAACGTGTGAAAGTACGGCGCACAGTAATATTGGATATTTAATACTTTTGAGCAACATATCGCTCACTTCTTTCGTCTTAAAGCAACTCAACAATAGCAGCCGCTGTTTCGGGATTTACAACCATAATTCTTGAGATTAAATCAACGCAATTCAACTTCAAATTGTGTTTCGAAAGGAATAACAATAGAATACCAACAGCTACCGTTGCACTTTTAAAAGTGATAAGAATAGTGTATTTTTATTTCTGATTTTTTACGCATTTTTTTTTTTTTCGATAAGCACTTGTTAGAAATAAGAAATAAGTTTTGTTAGAAATTATTTAAAACAGTTTGTTTCGTTTGTGTTTACTTTATTATAATAATAAAAGTTAGAATTAAAATTTTAAATGCTTTTCATTTTTTAAGAGGAAACATCACACAAACCACCTATGGTTTTTCTAGCTTATAGACCGTGGTCTGGAATTATGTCTTGCATCTGCGGCTATCGCAGACATGGTCCAAAGCTGTTCGCTTCCACCATTAGCAATCGGCCAATCAATATAATATAATAGATATAAAATTAAATCGTGTATACTCACATCATAAACATTTATTTTTGATTTGGCAGACGTTTCCATAAAAACACAGCTAAACTGACGGGATAGACTCATCCCTTGTTCTTTGCCGACAACTCTCTCATCTTCCAAATCACACTTATTACCAACTAGAACCATCGGAACATCATCAGTGTCCTGTAAAAATTAAAATATAGTTTATTACACAAAATCAATGCATTTATTACACAGAGCAAGTTGCAAAACAACATATTTATTATTAAGGGGAACGACCGGATGATGGGAGTCTCAGTTGTTTAACACACAAGAACATCAATCCTAATTTGTCCAAATGACATCTCTAAACGAGTGAAAATATTAAATATATTTATCTAGCAAGCAGTGAAGATTGTCGCTTGCGTAGTAACAATACAGAAATGTGACAACGATTAATGTTTTTACCAACAAATTTTGGCAATTTTTTTTTGTTTCTGTAAGATTTTTGGCGCATTAAAAAAGGAATAAAGCCTCCAGAACCTATTTAACTTAAGAGGGAGCTTGTAATAGGTTAACAAAATAATTAAATTAAAAAATAAGATAGTAAATGGTTTCATCTCATACAACAGATATCCTTAAAACAAACCTAAATACATAACTACATTGCAAATGTGCTAAAATGCACTAGGTGTTTCTTATGTAAAACTTAAGGGGTAAAAGTAAGAAGCAGGTAGTAGAGCATAAATAAGTGTATGCACTTCAAAGGAATTTATTTACACAAAGTACCTACTCGACCTGAAATACAGTTGTCCCTTGATAATCCGACAGGTATGGGACCAAAAGGTGTCGGGATTACCAAAATTGTAAACGATTACCGAAAGTGATTATATATTTGGCATTGTTTTGCTAGCAGTAGCCTACAATATTCTTAAATTTTATGAGTAAAATGCTACCCAGATTAATATTCAAATGAAACATCCATTTCGGCTAACTAAAAGATGTTTATCCAAAGAAATATGGAAAATAATAAATTTACGGTTTATTGACGGTGAAAATTTTTTCATTCTGTGCTTCCTGGGTCACGTGCTCATCAGATACTGTCATTTCTTTAATTATTTCTTCATCTGCTAAGTCAGCATTGAGATTGTCATCTAAAATCAAAATTTGAAGGGCAGCACCTAGTACAACTTGCACAGGTTGGTCATTGAATTCTTTGTTAACTTCTATTTTAAGGAGTTGGTTGTTGAACTAAATATTCTTCCACGATTTAATGAGTGTAGTAGGCTCGACCAGGTAAACGCAGCATTGAAAATCGCATCTTTGATGTTAAAGTTTTTCAAAATTGAAGTGATGTCAGCTTTAGGTTGACTTACAATATCCACAAGGAGGTATTTCTTGTAGTGTGCAATGCAGTAGTATTTTTCGATTACATTGCCTCGATATATCCATCGCCAGTTTCGATTTTTAATTCGTCCTTATTAAGTTGTCCTGGAGCATTGTCTAACAAGAGAAGGGCTTTCACTGGCAGTTTCATTTTTCTTAGACCAACTTCAACTTGTGGGACAAAGCTGTTGTACCAATCCAGAAAAACTTCTTTTGTCACCCAGGCACGGCTTTGCCACATGTACGTAATTGGTAGATTCTTAATTTTAACATTTTTGAAGGCACGAGGTTTTTTGGGCTTACCCACAATTAGCAATTTCAATTTGTGATGCATTCGCGAATACCATGAGAGTGCGACGTTTTTCTGAAGTTTTCTACCAAAAACTACCTTTTCGTCTGATCTAGATATCGCAGTCGGAGTTTTACCACAATCGTATCTCTTAATTATATCCCATTTATCTGTTAAAGTCAGCGTTTTGTGCTTTCGTTTTGAACTTGTGCTCGCCATTGAACTGAACTTTCTAAACGAATTAAATAAAAGTTTGGCACTATGTATAACTGTATCTAAAAACCCATCGAACCGAACTGCTCACGAAAAACACACGAAATGAAGCATCCGGTAAGAATGAGATTCATGTCGCGACAGGTTTCAGTACAAGCAGACACGGCGGCGACCTTGACGGGAGGTGCGTCGATCTACCGAGCGTGTCGGATTGCAAAACGTCGGAGTATCAAGGGTGTACTGTATAATAAAAATTTAACTTACAAGGTCGTGGCATATTATCGTGCACGTTGCGTTTCCAGCACATAGCGTTTAGTTTCCGAAAAATATAATTTAAATGGTTTTAAATATGAACAACGCACACTGTCCGGAACATAGCGTTTCAGACACTTAACGTTTCCGTTCAGTATATTTGAAAACAATATTTTACTGATACCGACGGCTACGTAACGAGTCGTAACCGGTTGGTAAGGGTAATGTGAATTAGATGTCCGTCGTTTTCCCCCCGTTGTTTATTTAGGTATTTGTTTGATTTTAATACAGAGTATTTAAAAAAATAATTTTCGAGGCTATTTTGTCATTTATGCATGTGTTTTTATTGCTTTGTGACAATTAATTACGAAAGTGATAAACAATTATTACTTTTGTACGGAAGTGATACCTCTTCTTTTTAAAAATACTTTTTGGTTTGATATGTATGGCTTCGTTAAATGTAGTATTTTGTTTTTTAACTGAAGGTGAAATTAAATTTAAAACATATTTAAACTGAATCCTATTCATTCTAAAATATCCATAATATTTTTCATCGTCATCAATTAATTCTCTGTATAAAGTCCAGTATTCACATTCCTTCTTCCTTTCTCTTAGCATTGGATGTACTTCAAACCTTCTTTTTAACACAGTTTTTCATTCTTCATCGTTAAGTAGAAGAGCAATTGCACATAATTTTTGTCGAGAAAAGCGAGATCATCTTCACCGAACCAAACTGAAACGTTCTATGTATGAAAATGTGAACGCGCAGCCCAATTGCTGGAGTGGAAACGCTACGTGCCGGAAACTAAACGTGCACGATAATATGCCGCGACCTTAAGAGCGTAGGCGCAAAATTTAGTGCCAATGCTTTTTAAATGCATTAATTTTTTTCGAATGCTGAGAAAATTAATAAGTAATTTTGAAAAATTTAAACGCAAAATTAAAGATTACATTATTGCCGAGGACCAAAAGTCGTCCCTGAGAACTTCTATAATGTTTATTTTAATAAGTTACAGGGGTGACAAAAAAGAGAAAATTTATTGTAATTTTTAATTTCAAATATCTCACACACTAAAACTTTTTCTTTATTCTAAGTAACTTTCGGTCCCCGGTAATAATGTAATCTTTCATTCTCCGTTTAAATTTTTCAGAAATATTTATTAGTTTTTTCAGGATTCAAAAAAAATGAATGCATTTAAAAAGCATTGGCCCGAAATTTTGCGCCTACGCTCTTAAATCCCAATGAGTTAAAAAATCCTAATTTTACAGGTGCACTAACTTTAGTATTTCCGTAATTAAGAAAAGGGTACATTTATGACGACGACAAAGGTAAATTTACTCTTGAATTAGATGAGGAATAGGGATTTGTGAAAGATAACTGGCAGATAAAAATCACAACAGATTAAAATTGGAATAAAAATACTCCTCAAATGAAAAAAGACATTCACTATAAGGTATCTCTTAATTTTTGCTTTGAATTAATAAAAGTCACTATGTGGCACTATGTTATAAAACTTAATGGCTAAATATCTTGAACCATTTCTGGATCTCTCAAGGCGGCCGAATTCTGGTACAAGATTACTGTTGTTTCTAGTGGGATAATTGTGAAAATCCACATGCACACTGTATTGGCTAAGATTTTGTTTAATGTGCAACAGACATTGCATAATAGATACACAAGGTTAAAATAAAATTTTAAAATATCGTAAGGAGTTTCTGCAGTCTGCTCTATAACCGAGCCCAGAGATAATATGAACATACTTTCTTTGTTGTCCAAACACTTTATCAATATGACAAGAATGACCCCGGGACTCCCAGGAGAGAACAGCATAAGTTAGATGAGAATGAAAGTTACTATGATCAGCTGATATAGTTTCCTTAGAAGTCACTTGTACAATATTCCTAAAAAGGAAAAGTTGTCGGGAAAGCTTTTTCGATCAATTAACTATATTTTGTTCCCATGATAATCCTGCATCCAGAAACTTTGCCTCGGTTGCACATTGTGGTAGAGCAATATATCCAATATCAGTTTTATTTCTTAAAGTTAAATTAACACTTTGTGAGTTGTTTAAAGAGACAGTGAGTTAAATTCAGAAGGTGATAAGCTTACATAGAAAATAATGTTATCAGCAAATAAAACATTGTTAACTGCCTTTGGGACTAGGCCATTAACATAAATATGAAATAATGTCGTGACACAAAACCGAGCCTTGAGGGACACCATATATAGAGATTGTTTTTAAGAATCACACTGGTTGAAGTGTACATACTGATTACGATTTGATAGATACGAATCAATTAGTTGAATAGCAGAACTACGAAAATTCATTCAACGGTTGTGAAAGAAAACGTGAATTCTGTCATAGGATGAAAAAAATTGGTTGGAAACATTACACAGATTATTTAGTCTTTGGAGAAGGAGAATTGGAGATCAATACTAATCGATAAAAAAGAAATAATAAAAAATATATTTACAATCATAATCAATTTTAATTTTACACACTCCTACTCAAGCGCATTTGATTGTGCAAGAGTCAGTAATCCATTTTAAAATAGCTCGTGCAGATGCGATGGAAATAACTAAAATCTATAAAAACAGATTGAGTTCAGTGTTGAAATTTTCCAAGAATTTTGATTAAACGGCAGTTTATTAAAGATTACGAAAGTGCTAATCCAGATTTGTTACTACCTGAGAACAAATATTAAATTCCCGTTTTATTACCGTTGGGATATAAATACCTGTACCTGGGTGGTGGAATGTTACTTTATTGCTGGTCAATTTTTAACTTTACTGTTGTATAGTGTACCTTTAAAATGATTGTCAGAATTTTAAAAATTTTGTATTTTGTAAGGAGGGCAGACTTGATATATTCAAAAGTATTAAGCAGATTAAAACATAATTATCCTAGAACACCAGAACAAGGAATAATCAATATATGGGACTAGTTACATGGGAAGATATAATGAAACGGGAATAGAATGACAGTTTATTCTGGTATGAACCAGATACGTGAAGAAACCGAAATATCCGATAAATCAGTTTAGCTTTATGCAGGGCAGATCAAAAAAATTTTCAATATAAGGCAGTTGATAGAAAAATATAGCAATAAAGAATGTACACAAAATGGTTTTATAAGATTTTTTGTTCTAAAAATAATTTTTTTAATAATAAAAAACTGATTTGTTCTAATTTAATCAGAGTACATGAAAAAATTGTTTAAAAGTAATTCATTTATTTCATATAATTATATTTTAAATAAATAAAAAAAAATAACTATAAACAGGCGACTTAAGAAAAGATTTGTACATGCCGTAGTTATAAGCTGTTTTGTTTTGGATAATCTTGCAATGAAGTTATAATTTCTCATAATATAGTATTATCTATACGATCACTAAAATTAACAACCAAAGTGATAGAAAAATAAACTGAATGAAATTAAAACACTAACAGAAAAACAACAAGGTTTTAGGTCGGGAAGATCATGCACCGACGCTATATTTATAATGAGGAAAGTGTAAGAGAAATTATTAGAATAGAACAAACCGGCATATCTATGTTTCGTGGATCTTAAGAAGGCATTTGACCGGGTTAAATTGAAGGACGTTATCCACTTATTGAACGCAAGAGAGATACCTCCAATAATAATCAAAACGATCGAAAATATCTACCAAAACACAACACAATAAAAGTAAAAGTAGAAGAAGAACTAACCGATCCTATTGAAGCTGGCAATAAAGTAAGAACTAAAAAAGGATACCAAATGGAAGAAAAACAACTTAAAATAATCTGCTATGCAGACGACGCAATACTACTCTCTCTCAAAGTGAAGATGATTTACAACGTATGCTGCACCAATTTAATATAACCGCTAGACAATTTAACATGTTAATTTCCCGTAAAAAGATAAAATGAATGGTTATAACAGCAAATTTACCAAGATGTAAATTGAAGTTGGAAGATCACATAATAGAACAAGTGATGGAGTTTAAATTTCTAGGAATCACATTATCTAGCTACGGAAAATTCGAAGCTGAAGTGGAAGATCAAGCGAATAGAGCAAACAGAGCCGCAGGTTGACTGAATGAAACAATTTGGAGAAATAAAAATACCGAGAAAGAAATGAAAGGCAGAATTTACAAAAGAGTCATCAGACCAATAATGTCATACGCGAAAGAAACACGACTTGACACAGAGAGAACAAAAAGGATGTTAGAAACAGCAGAGATGAAAACACTTAGAAAAATTGATGGTAAAACACTATGGGACAGAACTAAAAGTACAGATATACGACGTAGATGCAAGGTGAAGAACATCAAGAACTGGGTAAGAAATAGAAGAGTAGAATTGAACGATCATATAAGCCGAATAACAACAAATAGAGTAGTAAAGACGGCAAGAGACGGTTCCCCAATAGGAAGTCGGATCTATTTGCATCATCGCAAAAGCGTATTAATCTGGAGACAAGAGTATTATTGACTGAATTAATTTGTGAAGGTTGATGATGAGAGTTGGCATGCAAGTAACGATTGGTATGGGTGGGTTTTCGATATGTACTTCAATTTCAGGTATATTTAAACACATTTTAATAAATAATAAAAAGTTATTAACAATATTCAAAAACAGCCATTTTGTTTGTTCATTTTGCAATAACTTTTTTGTTTATCGTCCGATTTTATTTTCTTCTTCTTTTATTGACGCTACAACCCTTTGTGAGTCTTAGCTTGCTTAACAATGTTCTTCCATTCTGCCCTGTCGGATACTTTCCTTCGCCACTGCCTGATGTTCATGGTTTTAAGATCCCTCTCTACGTCGTCTATCCTTCCTTTACGGGGCCTTCCTCTTGTTCTGTTTCCTTGGGGCTTCCATCTCTGGACTACTTTTACAGCTCGATTATCTGGCATTCTTTCTAGGTGACCAAGCCAGTTTAGTCTTTGTGGCTTTACAAATCTAACAATATCTGCGCTCTGCATTAGTTCATCCAGCTCGTGGTTCATTTTAATTCTCCACGAACCATCGCTGCATTGGGTTGATTCAAATATCTTCCTTACTATTTTGCGCTCAAATATTCTCAGTTGATTTTCATCAGTGGTTGAGAGGGTCCACGTTTCACATCCATATGTGACAACTGGTCTAATTACTGTTTTGTAACATTAAGTTTTTGTATGCATAAAAGCACTTATCGGATTTTATTTAGAATCTCATTTTGTGAATCTTTTATTTGTGAAGAAGTTGTCTTTTGACGTCAAATGTCTAAATAGACAAGTTTTTAAATTATGAACAAAATAATGAGTTTGTGATTGTTTATGTTAATGAATCCCTAGATGAGAGTATTTTTGTAGTATCCCATATTACACATTTCAACTGTCAAAGCTGTCTATACAGAAAAAAAGCTTATTTTTGACTAACTTGATTGGTCTAAAATTCACGGAACCAAAATTTGACAGTGTAGTCTGAAGGATCATTCGTCCCATATTTATCCAGCTTTTATTTCGTTTCCTTCGCCCTTTTTTTCCAAATAATAATGGTTAATGAGACATCAAAAATAATTTTTCTCCATAATATGCGCCATTTTTCCAAACACGTCAACTTTATGCAGCTGTAAAAAATATACTAATGGCTTCATCGCGCTAAAATTTGACACTTGATACGTATGCCTAAAAAACTAGAGTTTCTAGAATTAATGTTTTTTTTTAAGATCTCCCTAATCGGCGAAGAAGGTTTTATGAGACCGCCAGATATCTTTCAATATGTGGTCGATACTCAGATAAATATGTTAAAAACTGTGAATAAATTAATATTAGATATATCTTTATATAGAAACTAAATAAGAAGTGGCATTATGATTAAATTTATCAGTGATACGGTTCTAGATACATCTCGCTGCTTATAAGGTAAACTGTAAAAGGCTGAAGTAAACTTTCATTTTAGTTCTTGCTCGATGCATCACATTGGTAATTTAATTTCGTTATATAATCCGAAGTCACTTCGTAGTATATTTAACTATGTTAAAATTCCTTTTCGCCTTTTCCACTATAAGAAATGGAGAGGAAATAATGAGTCTATTGAACGAACTATAGATATAGCAATGGTAGAACGTATGTTCGTTTTATATAACAATAAAAATGGTATTTATCAATATTGGAAACATATTTTTCATCAAAAGGAGACATATTCATTATCAGAAGAATATATATATATATATATATATATATATATATATATATATATATATATATATACATCTTTACAACTCCCTCGCTTTTATCTTTTCTAAATAAATCAAACGGAGAATAATTCTGACAAACAAATTCATGTTTTGTGCTGCTTTAACATATGAAACGTAGAAACTTAGGCCAGAAAACAAAAATAACAATAAAAAATGCAAAACCCTTATACGGCCAGTGCTGACATATATATCGGAAACACACACCATTTCCAAGACATAGGAAAAAGTCTTCAGATTTGAACGAAGAATCCCGAATGGAATATGTACCTCAACAAGGTAATGATTGGAAAATGGCGAGACAATAGAGATATCATTTACATATGAACTGAATATAAAATTGAGATGGTAACCGTAAGAAATAGACGAGGGGATGAGAAAATTAAACCGCTGCCAATCGTTCAATATAATAAATATATACGGGCGGAGTAGATCTTCAAGACTAAAAGACCAAATGTCTTCTTATTATCCGCCGACACGCAAAACTTGACGTTAGTACAAAAAAATTGGCATACATCTGTTTCCGGTATATGTGCAAAACGCTCATAGATTGTATAATAAGCACCATGGAAATAACAAAATGTCATTTTATAAGTTTCAATTGTCAATAGTTGAAAAGTTGTTACCAGAAAAATTGAAGTTGGCCAAATTGACCAAAAATTGAGTTACATAATGAACATGGTAAAACTCTTAGAAAAAAATGTCACATGCAATAAAAATAAGATAAATAAGGATACTATTTAACATTGTCAAGAAGGTCCCGATAAACCTGGCCTCTGCTTAGGCAAATGTTTCAGAGAATATCATGTATCAATATAGAAAGACATTACCAAAAAATTAATATTTTGTATACTTTTATTTTACATTGTTATATGTTATTTGTTTATTTTACATACTGTTTTTATGAATAAAATTATAGTTTGGATCAAAAAAAGTCGATTTAATTTACTAAATACAAAAATTTATATCAAAGCGCACAAGTGCGTCCTCCGCATTTTTAAAAGAAATTCCTTGCAAACTACGTACAGCGCATATGTGCGTCTTTCAAAACTTCCGAAGAAAAATTATTATAATCCATTTTAATAAATGTACAAAAAACAATTGTTGAACAAATATCGCATTTGGTGTTAAAAAATTACTGCCGCACTGGTCAGCGGTATGTATTTATTTGACGCAGCGAAAGGGTTAAAGCCAAGAGTGGCTTAACAAAATATTAATGTTATAATAAAATGAAGGGTCTCGGGAGAAAACCATGAATGTCACAAATTAACTAAAATTGAGTTAAGTACGCCATCTAGTAAGTTTTGTTAATATCTATGTTTGGACATTTCAAATAAGGAAGAAAACAGTGCGTGTCACGAGTTATTACAGTTTTTAAATACCCTATATCGGTAGAAAACCGTGCATGTCCGCGCGTAAACGGCTAAAACACTGAATGTCCTCTCAGCAGCACCAGAAAATGTAATTGGCATCCTTGTCTTGCAAACGGTCGTGTCAGTGTAGTAAATACATCGTTATAACCACGTGCTTGTGCAGTTCTGTTTGGTTAGTTAATTTATTTAAAACAATTATGGCAGATAGTGGAAACATATCCACTAAAAAGAGTGAAAATGGGCAGGTTATTCGAAGTCATGAAAAAAAAATGAAGCTTCAGTCACATGAGTTTGGTGAATTCTGCAAATGCAAACGCTTGAAGTGTTATTACACAGTTAATGAAATGAATAGACAAAGAATTTTAAATCATTTTAACTCATTGAGATCTCATAATGAACAAAATGTGTATTTGTGTTCTCTTATATCATTAGTAAACGTACAGAGGCGGCGATCTAGGGCCAAAAATGTACATGATGCAATATATCATGATGCAGCCTATATGCACAGGGTCAGAGTTCAGCCAAGGTCAACTGCTAATGCTGAGGATGAGAAAAAACATTACGAAGAAGTACAAGTTTGTGCCAAGTTTTTTATGGTGCAGTTCATGGTATTACAGGGGCAAAACTTCAACATCTAAAAAGAGCAGTCTGGCACGGCTCCTAAAGATAAAAGGGGCGGAATAAATTATAACAAACTGAAGCCGAGTAGTGTTAATAGTGCTCACGAGCATATTCAGTCATTTAAATCAAGAAGTAGTCACTATAGCTTACATGATAATAAAGGTAAAACCTACTTGCATGAAACTTTAAATATAATGAAAATGTTTTCTCTGTTTAAAGAAAAATATCCGGAAGTTAAAATTTCTTATCAAAGTTAGAGAAATTTTTAGACAAAAATATAACATTAGTTTCGGTTATCTGCGATCGGATACCTGCAGTCAATGTGACGAAATTACTGCAAAAATGAAAGCAGCTGAAACAGACCAGAAAAGTGGACGTACTGAAATAACCAAATTAAAAGCACTTAGAGAGCTCCATCTTCGTAGGGTTCAAGGGTTTTATGACAGGAAAAAGGAAAGCAAAAGAAGGGCACGAATAGAAAAGAATTATAAAGCTATAACTATGGACTTCCAAAAAAATGTTTCCTTGCCGAATATCTCCACCAATGATGTATATTACCGCCGACAGCTCTCGATTTACTCTTTTAACATCCATGTGTTATCAAACGCTGATTCTTATTTTTATACATATCCAGAGTTTATTGCTAAAAAGGGATCAGATGAAGTGTGTTCGTTTCTTTTCGATTTTATTATGCAACATTTGTCTCCAATTGTCCAACATTTACACATTTTTTGTGACAGAGCAGGTGGACAAAACAAAAACTATACAGTGGTAAGGTTTATTCATTACATGGTATCAGTAGTAAAACGTCTTCAATCCATTAAAATAACAAATCCCGTTAGAGGCCATTCGTATCTTGAGTGCGACAAAAATATGGGCCTTATTAACCTTAAAAAAAAGAATGGAAACGCCTGTTGATTGGGAGGAAAATATAGTTTCTCGCACAAAGCCTGCCCCATTTAATGTAATTTCAGTATCTCAGTGTTTCATCAAGTAATGGACTGAATTTTTTAACGATACATATGTCAAAAAAGCTCCTTTTGCTATGCAAAAAATTAAAGACGTGACGTGTGTTAATACTCATGTTCGCACTGTATTTCACCGAGATTCACATAATGTTAGCAAACTTGAGGATCCCATCAGTTATTCCATTCAAGCTAAAAAGTCGCATAAATTGTCACCTTCGTAATTTGAACTACCCATGCAATCATACTTCAATTTTATTGCTATTAACGAAGACAAGATCAAAGACATAATGTTTTTGTCAAAGTTTCGCGAATCCGAACAAGCAAAAGATATGTACATGAGTATACCTAATGAAATGAAGATAAAAAAAAAACAACAAAGGAACTGTCAATAATTCAAATCTTAAGGAATTACAGCCTGTTATAATGAAGAAACGTTTGGCTCAGAAAAGAAACGCACATGGACTTTCATGATTTTCTTCCATAAAAGATTGACACTGACTGATGTTTTCCTATTTTTTACAAAAACTGTTTGTTTCATTGGTTTAGTTTTAAGTACTAGTTTTTAGTAGTAAATGTTAATGATAAATGTTTTGGAATATAATATATTAGGCGCATATTTTAGTTTTTACACGGTATTTAACTGTAACATTCATTTTTTTCAATAAAATATTTTGTGACATTCATGGTTTTCACCCGAGACCCTTCAAATATTGTAATAATTTACTTTGTTTTTATTCAATAAATATGCAAAAAAGATTACTACTATTATTTGTGTTGTTATTTATTTATCGTATGGCAATTACAACCCCTGTAGAACAAAATTACAAACACTAGTAATATAGGTATATGACAAACTTTAAATAGTTACAAACAAACATCAAGTTTATTAATATGTATAATCAATTGGAAGTTGATTTAGAACCTTCGAACAGTGAACACGTTATCGCTTTGAATCAATTATATTGTTAATTGATATTTAATATCAGTGTTTAATATAATTTAAAAAATGTGAAATAATATTTGTTATGTTTGCATATGAAGTGATTAACAGTCAGTAAGTTTTTTATTCTACATATTGGATAATTAATAATTAATGTTGGACTATCTATCGTCTATATAAAATTTCAACTAGTAGTGTTTTAATAAAACTATCAACAACTACAAAATAGTTTATTATAGTACATCCACTAATAATTTTCCAACATAAACATGTCACATTCTGGTATTAAAGAGACCGCCTTTCAAATCAAGGTTGTCAGACATATTTCCTAAAATTCCTAAGGTTATATTTAAAAAATATTCTCTATTCTCTATTCGTTATTATTTAATTGCTAGTCAACGAACGACACTCTTAAAAAATGATATGAACATATTCCCAAAAAATATATCTATAAATTAATTAACTAGGTACTAATATTTCCATGGACTCTTCACTAATGAATTAAAGCAATCGTGAACGTTTATATATTACTTATGCTCTAAGTAATTTTCGAATATCGGCAACATTGTAGTCTGGAGAGAATTTGGACCTTCGATATATCTTGACGTTGCCATGTTGGTGAATTTAGCGGTAATACTCTTATAGACATAATGATCGACTTTTAAGAAATCAGACATCTTTTAAGAATCCAAGTTCTCAAAAACGGTTACAAGAATTGTATTATTTTTTTCCAAATTTCATTGATTTTATACCTTACCTGGAAACATGAAAAATTGCAGATATATTAATATGTTATATTAAAGTTACATTCAGTAATTTTAAACTCATGCATTATGACAACAGCGCAGCGCAAAGCGATAAATCGTAATCAACACCTGTGTGTCCGGATATGTGACACTCTAAAATATTCCTTTTTGCAACCAGATAACACAGGCGGAGGTTTATAAGGTATAAGATATAATTATAAGTAATATTATATTTTTCTAGAATGGCATTTTGGAGACCGTTTGAAACGAATGATCAAGATGCATCAACTTCTGTGTTATCAATAAATAATGACAATTATTTTAATGACAGCCCGGAATTAAAAAATAAAGATTTGCACGTACAATCCCAAAGAATAATTTTAAATATGTATGAGTGTTTGAAAAAAGAAAATATTGGGATGGCTGATAATGCAATTGTTTCGAGAATTCATATATTAACAAAAATCGGGTATAAGACGATATATACAATTATTAAATTAGGCACTGTTACAGATCATTCCTTAAAACGAAAGCGACCAAATAAAAAATTGGGTAGGATTGACACTGCTGCAAAAGACGTTATTCAACGAACAGTTTACAATTTTTACAAAGAAAATAGAGTGCCTACTTTAGAACTGATTCGTGAAAAATTGAGAGATTTCCCTGAATATAATTATACATCTTTGGAAACACTGCGCGAGATTTTGATAAGTTGTGGATTTAAATATAAGAAATTAGATAATCGAATGGTAATAATGGAATCTCGGCGTATTGTTGAACTTCGACGAGAATATTTGAGTAAAATAAAACAGTATCGTAATTCAAACAGAAACATAATCTATTTAGACGAAACCTGGTTCGATACGCATGATGTTGTCAAGTACGGCTGGGTTGACAACACAAACAAGTGTGCGTTAAATACACCGTGTTCACGAGGAAAACGTGTTATTATTCTTCATGCCGGAAGCAAAGATGGTTTTGTATTTAATGCATTGCTATTGTCGGCCAAAAATATAACAAAGTCTTCTGCCGATTATCACGAAGATATGACAGCCGATTTATTTGAAAAGTGGTTTGTTGAACAACTCTTGCCCAATATTCCGCCGAATTCAGTGATTGTTATGGATAATGCGTCGTATCATTCCCGCATATTAAATAAAATACCTAATAATAACACGAAAAAGGACGAAATTTTAAAATTTATGCAACTTAAAAACATCACTGTTCCTAAAAAGATTCCAGTAAAGAAAGAATTAATTAGAATGATCAAAAGTCGGAATTTTAAAAACGAATACGTTATTGACACCATTTGCAGCAGGCACGGCCATACTCTTTTGCGATTACCCCCATACTATTGCATTTTTAATCCAATTGGAATGGTTTGGGGTACCGTAAAAAAACGATTGCGAACATATAATCAGTCACTAACATTAAGCGCAGTGGCCATTGAGAATATTCGAGAAGTAATTAGTGGCATTAATAGCGATGTGTGGAAAAATTGCGAAGCTCATGTTTTAAAAATAGAAAACGAATATCCTGTTTTACCGGCAATAGCACCAATAGTTATCCAACCTGGGAACGATTCGACTTCAGAAGACTCTGACGATCCTTTTTAGTCCTTCTAATTAATTTCTTTACAGCTATCGCGATGCATCTTGAACACTAGTATTCATTATTATACAGTGTGTCACATTTAAGATGAAAACACCTCTATATATCAGCTATCAAAATACATACAGATTTAAAATTTTGCACAGTCATACATGTTGATAGTGCACATTTTTTTAAGATAGTGATCTGAAATTTTAATTTTAAACGCGGCTTACTGCGAATCCACAAACAGGGTAAATTTTCGATATTTTGCTTCGCGTTAGAGAAATCGGAAAAACTTATTTGGAAAAGTTGTTCCACTTATTGTAACCGCACATACCAAATTTCATGACAAAATTCGCAATTTTAGTTTTTCAGTATTATTTGTAATCTCGATCATAAATCTACAATTGATGCATCTCGGGACAGCCAACTGTCCGTTTTAGAATCCTGACTACAATTGAAGATCTTATTTCCAAAGTGTCTTAAATCCATATAATGAAATCCATGAAATTACAGATTTTCATACAAATTTAACATACAAATTATACAATTTTCATATGCACTTTTAAATAAATAAGAAGTTGTTTTGGTACATATAACTTTATTCTAGACTTTAGACTCTAAGAAGAAATCTATAAAGTTTAAAAAAAGAAAATTAAATCTTATCTAAATATATATATATATATATATATATATATATATATATATATATATATATATATATATATATATAAAAGGGGTTGAGGTTAATTGGGTATACAGCTGATTAAAAGCCAAGTGTACTCTGTTTAACAATTCATTATATTTCGCCAATTTTCATTGGCATCATCAGATGAGAGCTACAATTATTTAAAACATGGTAAAATATAATTTAATAATAGTTTGTTGTTTATATACTTACTTAATTGAGGTTAATGGCAGTGCGATTTATTTTAATACCATCAAGTAAAAATTTTTTTGTTGGAATAATGTTGAATGTAGTTGATGTTGATTACAAATTAAAATATAGGAAACAAATACAATTCAAATTAAAAATAAAACAGACACAACGTTTAGTTCGGTAAATGTCATTAAGGTTAAGTACTAGAACTATCAAATATCGAATGTTATTAATTGACTTTTGTGAAGATGATTAGTTCCATGGTGTTGACGTAGTAGTTGTTTATTTGATTAATATTTACTGTAAGGTGTGTTATAGTTGAAAAATTTTTTGAAATTACATTATGTGTTGTATTAATTATTTGATAGTTATATGTGTCTATTTATAACATTATAAATAGACCTTTGAAGAGTCCTATTCAAAAATGCCCCGTTTAAACAAATCGAAGGTTGAAGGGTGCCGGACATTTATGCCGGAAACAATTCAAATTCAAAAGATCACCTTTTTCTGCTACGGAAAATATTGCCCCGATTTCTCACCAAAATCAATGTTGAGACTTTAGTTTAGATACTCTTGAATCTCAAAAATACTCATTTACATATTTTTCAAGCCTCGAAAATGCATATTAGGTATCGTATTTTTCGGATTTTAAATCGCCTATATCTCCAAAACTATTAACTTTTGAGAAAAATGACATAGATCTTATTTAGAGTCACCCAAAAACCTAAAAATATTTCTTGGAGCACAAAAGGTGATATTTTGAATTTGTTTAAAAAATTGTTTAAACAATTTCTGCCCAAAAATTGAGAAATTTTCCTGAATATAATTATGTAAAAATTAATAAAAATTATATAATTTTTCTTGAAATATGCGTTTGATGAACTGATCCCTTTTCTTAATTTCCACGCCAATGGTCGGCATTGACATCAAAGAATCTTAAAAGCCGACGCTTGGCAAATTGACATTGGAAAAAGTATACTTTTTCGTTGTAAATCCAGTTTCACCGGCCAGCTGTAAAGCTGGCCACGGACGTATTAAATCCTTCAATAATTTTAATACGTTGGAGGAAAATTAAATATGGCTACTAACAGCAGCACCTCACCTACCTCACTACTAATGTCTGAAATAAACTCTAATAGCTCAACGTACTCATCAGCAGTAGCAAATATGCAGTTCCCATCGAAAGAACAAGCGATTGTCTTCAGTGCCTTGGATAATACTAAATTGCAGGACTATTTAATTCCATTGGGCAAGATAATTCAACCTAAGAATATAATATTCAGATTATCAAATAACCGTATTTGTATGTATCTAGCAAATAAAAAAAGTTGTTGATGACTTCATGACAAACCACGGTCATATAAAAATTCAAAATGTAACTGTACAGGCTAGAAGATTAATCACCCCTGCGGAACGGATTGTTCTTTCAAATGTGTGTCCCACCATACCGCATAATTTCTTAATCAACTACCTACAAAATATCGGACTTAACATGGTATCTCCAATTACATTTTTAAAAATCAGCGCTACATCACCTGAGTATAGTCATATTCTCCGTTTCAGAAGACAGGTATATGTAAGTCCTCATAGTATAGAACTACCTGATTCGTTTACTACAAATCATGACGAAACAACATATCGAATCTTTCTGTCTCAAGATAGTATGGTATGTTACAACTGCAAAATGGCCGGACATACTGCCCATCGCTGCAATGAAAACTCACAAGTTCATGTTGAAGAATGTTCTATGGAAACCAATAATGATAATTTATCCCAAACTGAACAATGTCATTATGCCAACTCCAACTTTATCTTCTACAGATAAAACAGAATCAATCAAACAAAAATCCGATAAAACACCTAACCAAAAATCTATCACCAACAATATTGATATCACAATAGACACAATAGGTATGAATAGTAAACCAAAACGGAATATTCATGATATTCTTACACCGCCAGACACGGATCTAAAAGAAACCATTTTTCGACACCAGCTTCTAAAATGAAGAAAACTAAGACCAGTAAAGATTGCACAGAAACCATACCATCCAGTCAAACTCTTTTCGAACCAGTAAAACAGTTTATTGAAAATCAATCACAACCATTTATCCTCAATTTCGATCAATTTTGTTTACTCTTAAGTAATGTTAGTGGTGTACAAAATCCCATTAATATAATTCAGGACTTTACTACAGATATCCCAGCACTTATTCATATGCTAAACACAATTTACCCCCATTTAAAAGGAAGATCTGCTAAACGAAGCATTACCACACTAAAAAGAAAAATTAGTAATAACAGCAATTTAGAGTTCGATAGTGATACGTCTCAATTCAGTGCCTAAACAATTCATTTTTTTTCCTTTTTCTTTTCTAAATAATTAAATTCACAACACTACTCCAATGGAATATCGATGGACTCTTCCATCGACTTGCCTTTTTACAGAAACTCATCTCTGACCATTGCCCAGATATAATATGTATCCAAGAAACTAACCTTAGTCCAAACAAAAATTACAATCCTAAGCAGTTTAATTGTTTTAGAAATGACATAATACGCAATTGTAATTATTCTTCTGGTGTGGTTGCCAGTATTAGTCAATATAACTTTTTTAAGAGTATAATTATTAATCAAAATTTCAAGTAAACTTAAACATCATTCAATTTTACACGAAAAAGGTACTCTTGGTAATACTCGATACTGTGTACCGTTTTCGGAATATTTTGATTTGAAAATTATGAAGTATTCGAACTATTCGAATTTCTTAGCAAGGGGTGGTTTTTATAAGGGTAGAAATTATGTGGTAAAAACTTAAAACAGTAAAGAAATCTAAATTAAATTTTACTGTTAAATTAAATATTTCCAAATTACTTGAATTGACAATTATGATTTTTTCTAATAGGGGTCGTTTTCACCCCTAAAAAATAAAAAACAACCAAAGGTATAAGTCAAATTTTGAAGTGGAAGGTAAATATAACATGAATCCAAATTTCCATGCAAATCATGTGGAGACAAGGTATTCAAGGATATTGTTTTAATTATAACTAATCTAGGGGGTACATTTAAAAAAAATCACTATACTTGGTGAATTTAAAAATGCTGAGTGTTACTATATTCAAATCTTTGAAAACAGTGTATTAGTTTTTTAAATCACGTATCCTAAAATTAAGAATATCTTAATTAAACAAGCATGTAACCAAATCAATGTATACTTATATTCTGGAATTTAATGGTTTGTTTATATTAACAGATGTATTGTGTATAGGAATGTTTCTGTTACAAATATATTTAATATTTAAGTCTCTCTGATTTAATTAGCTCGTGTCAACGTGTCTGGAACCCCGGCACACTTTCCCTTGAGGCTACTTGCTGACTGACAACTGTTGATACATGGCGAAATTTATGTATAATAATAATTGATAAGATTATCTACCGAAAATAAAATTTTGGTACTAAATTATATAGAAACTTCTCCCAAAATGATGATTTTAATGTAAAATTTTAAAAATTAACATTGTAAATTTTTTTTTATTTTCTTTATAAAAATTAGAATAGTAGAAATCGTGATTTTTAATATTCTGTATTATCACCTCTATTTTGAATTAAACTCCTTATACAGCTTGGCATTGAATTGATCAAATTATGAATGTTGTCTTGAGGAAAAGCTTCCCATTCTTCACTGAACGTCAATCGAAACTGCTTACGATTTATTGGAGCAGGTATTCTGTTTCTTACTCTTCGTTTAAGTTGGTCCCAAACATGCTCAATCGGGTTAAAATCTAGGCTTTGATCCTGCAAATTCATTTTTGGCACACCGACGGTTTCCAAGTATTGCCTTACCATCCTGGCTACGTGTGGCCGAGCGTTGTCTTGCATGTAAATAAAGCTTTCGTCCAGAACCCCAGCAAAAGGCATTGCATGCTCGTCTAGAATTTCGGTAATGTATCGGTGAGCATTCAACGCTCCTCTATTAATAAAGATGAGATCAGTACGGCCTTCGAATGAAATGCCTGCCAAAACATTACAGAGCCTCCTCTAAAAGCAACACATGGGCGTCGAGCACAAGCAGCATATCATTCCCCACGTCTTCTGTGCGTCTTGATGCGACCGTCTGAGCCATAAAAAACCATCCTGGACTCATTACTAAACAAAACATTTTTCCAATCTTCTACCGTCCAATGATAGTGGTCTCTAGCAAACTCAAGTCGGCCTTGTCGATGTGCTGCTATTTACAAAGGTCCCGTTGCTGGTCAGCTAGCCCTTAGACCAAATTCCTTCAACCTTCTTCTCACTGTAGAAGTGCTTGATGTCCACCCGGGAGCATTTTGAAAACGCTTTTAGATTGCTCTAGCCGTAAAGAACCGATTTTGCAAAGAAGTGCGTTGTAAAAACCGGTCTTCTCTGGCCGTTGTGATTCTTCTCGCGTCTAATCCTGGTCGTCTTTCGTGAGATCCAGTCTCTACGAATCGTTGGTATGTTTTTTGGACCATACAAGGACAAACTCCCAGCTGTCTGGCCACTTCTCTTTGACTCATTCAATTATCAATCAAAGTAACAATTTGAACAGATCTAGCAAGCCTCTTAGCCATAGTTTTAATTTTAAAAGTTGCACAAGTTCACTCTTTGAACAACTATGCATTAATGAAGGATTTTTGAAAAACCGAACAGCCATATTCCAAAAAAACAATGTACAAACAACACGTGCATTCTCTGAATTCGTAAAACTGATATCAATTTTGCGAACTTATTACTCTTAATTGACCTGTCGGCACCCAGTGGCGGTGCCTTAAAAGTGTTTCTGTTTATTTACAATAGAATAAATTGCATAAACTTTTTGAAACAAATTATTGAAAAATTCTTATAAAATTTTAGGTGACCTCTTTTTAATGACGCGTAGTGTAGATTCTACATAAGATTATTTCAAATAAAAGCTGTAGATCACAAAAACTTCTGAGAGTTTCCAAAATAAAATACATAAAAAATTGACCAAGATAATTATAAAAACACTTATTATTGTAGTAATTTATAAATGTTAATAACTTTGTTTTTTGCATAACCACATGTAATATAACTACTTAAAATTGTTGTAGTTAATAAATTATTTAAAATATCCCAAATTTCAAACAGATCCACCAAATAGTTTAAAGTTATTCAATTTGTTTATCCCGGAGAGCAATTATTTAAACACTTGTGCTTGTGCAAACAGTCACTCTAGAGGTATTTTATAAATAGCAATCGATTATTTGAAGCATCAGTTTTAGGGTATATTAAAAAAACTTCAACATTTTATTAAATTTTATATTAAAAAACAGTTTCAAAAAGTGCTGACTTATTACACTTACTTATTACTTATTACATTTGTAATAACTTTTGATATTTTTCATGTCACACGGTTGTAAGCCGGCTCAATGAAAAGATGGTGAAAAAGCACACTATCCAAAAAAATAGAACCTTCTATGACCAATAACAAGAAAAAAGATGAGATATTGCAGCAGACAGTTCTCTCCACTTCTCCACAAAAAGCGGGTATCCGAAAGTTAAATGGGAAAAACCTACTCGGAAATCAAACAGTAACACCTTGGGTGACGTGGAACACGTTGTAAACAATTGGCAAATTATAAATGAGATTTTATTCAGTATGAGGGTAGTAAAATCCGTGAGCAGACCATTTCTATAGATGATACAAAGGAAGCACCCTGTAGATTAACATCATAAATGGAAAAAGCTATCCATACAACAGGCAAAGAGCAATAAAGCAGTAAGACCTGTGGAACTACTTAATACTAGAATTAATTACTGGAATTCCTGTGGAAGTACTTAAACCTTAATGGAATTCAACCACAATAATTGATTTTAATGAAAATTACATTTTACATTTATCTTCGACTTAAGAGTGTAGGCGCAAAATTTCGGACCAATGCTTTTTAAATGCATTTATTTTTTTCGAATCCTGAGAAAACTAATAAATATTTTTGAAAAATTTTAACGCAGAATGAAAGATTACATTATTACCAAGGGCCGAAAGTCCCTTCGAATAAACAAAATGTTTCTTTTGAATAAGAAATTTGAAATTAAAAATTACACTTAATTTTCTCTTCTTTGTCACCCCTGTAACTAAAATAAACATTATAGAAGTTTTCAGGGACTTTCGGCCCTCAGTAATAATGTAATCTTTCATTCTGCGTTTAAATTTTTCAAAAATACTTCTTAGTTTCCTCAGGATTCGAAAAAAATGAATGCGTTTAAACAGCATTGGCCCGAAATTTTGCGCCTATGCTCTTAAGAATTAAGAAAATTGTTTGCATTGTTTTTTTTTTCGTTTTCTCTTTTTTTTTCCTTTCCAGTGGCGGTATTTTACGAACACCATTATTTTAACGGGTTATAACTTTTTGCTTCTTCACTGTGTAGTGTGTATGCCATCTATCAGTTAGATCATAAAATTTAGATCTTCTTTTACAATTTGTTCAAGCTTCAGCTCTTAATGTTAATAAATAATAGAAATATGGTTTTAAGAAAAAATAATGCTATCTGGTTTCTTATTTGCCATAGAAAGTTTTTGAAAATCTTTCAAAGCTTTTTTTTTGAAAAGTGTGTTTTTCGCCATCTTTTCATTGAGCCTACATACAAGTGTATGAGACAAAAAATGTCAAGGTTATTATAAATGTTTATAAGCTAAAAAGTCATCCCTTTTTCAAATTGTTATTTAATAACATATTTAATAAAATTTTGAGATTTTTTTTAATATAGGTACCTTAAAAGCTAAGCCTCAAAGAATCGATTGCGATTTACAAAATACCTCTAGAGTGACTGTTCGTCACTCTAGAGGAATTTTCAATAGTTATATTACATGCAAAAAAATAATGTCTGATTCTAGGGGTGGAGGAGTAATATATATTGGCCTAACTACGCCTCTGGCTCGTATTTAAACAACATCAGCTTTTTGAATGGAAGACATCGTTCTTTAGTCAGTCTGCTTTTAACCTTTGTATAAGAAAATCAAATAAATACTTTAATTCTAACAATCGGAAGTTTTAATTTGTATTGAAAATTTTTTTAAACTGTTCCGAAACGGCGGAAGCCATTAGTCAGGTTAAAGATCAAGTCTTGAACAATTTTGTCAAGAACTTAAGAACCTTCAAAGGTTCTCTAAACAAGACGACTTTAATCTCCATAAAAAAAAATTAAAAAGCGGATATCCGAAAGTTGAGTGGGAAAAACCTACTCGGAGATCAAACAGTAACACCTTGGGTGACGTGGAACATGTTGTAAACAATTGGAAAATTATAAATGTGATTTTATTCAGGATAAGGGTAGTAAAATCCGTGAGCAGACCAGTTCTATAGATGATGACAAAGAAAGCACCCTGTATATTAATATCATAAATGGAAAAAGCTATCCATACAACATGCAAAGAGCAATAAAGCAGTAAGACCTGTGGAACTACTTGATACTGGAATTAATTACTGGAATTCCTGTAAAACTACTTAAACCTTAATGGAATTCAACCACAATAATTGATTTTAATGAAAATTACATTTTACATTTAAGTTTGACTTAAGAATTAAGAAAATTGTTTGCATTTTTTTTTTCGACAACAAACTTTTAACATTTAAGATATTTCCTGATGCGAAGAATTTCGTCGTATATTTGATGACCGCCTAAAATCTAACTTCTCATAGTTTAATAAAGTGTGTAAGATAGACTTTACAGAGCAATAAGTTAGTATACGGTTTCCGTTGGACTAAGAATTTACAGAGCAGTCCTCGTATATACGGCAGTAGGTACCAACCTTGGCATTGTTTCATTTATTTTATAATAGAAAAGCTTCCGCCCTCTATATTTAACATATTTGTAACATTAGTACCGCGTTATTCACGGTGAGAATATTTTTAATTAGCCAATAACGTGCGAAAAGCCAAACAATCAATTGTTTCACATTATTCTGGAAGCAACACTGTCGTTGGGAGTGTTATAATTATAATAAAACGTTATGATAAATTTAGTATCATTTACGTGTTTCCTGTAGAAGAGTTAAATAAAAAAACATTTTTCAATGATTAGATCTGTATTCTATTTTATAATATGTCCCTTATCAATATTGTTTCCCTAACAAACCTAATCTAATAGGAAATCTAATAAAAAGAATAGCAGCATCTGTTTAAAACATGGTTGTCAGATCGTTGACAATGTCCATAGAGTATTTTTTCGTTCACTTTCTGTGACAACGTCTACATTCATTTTTAGATATATTTGCTTACAAAATATTAGCAAAATATAACAATAAAACACTGAAAACTTTTGTTTTCAACATTTCCACAAAATTTATTTTAAATTATTATCACTACAGCTGTTTTGCCAGAGTGCCTTTCTCAAGTGATCTCAAGTGTTGAAAACATAAGTTTTCAGTGTTTTTTTGTTATATAAAATGAATTTCCATCAAGTAACGCTCGAATCCATCACTTATTAGCAAAATATTATTTCTATATAGTCCAGGCGAGATCTGTCTAAAAACAGACCATAATGGACATTTTCCACAGGAGTCTATTTTTTTACTGTAATCACTTCAGGATGTACCTTGTATAATATAATCACGATACGCGCCAGTCGTAAACTTTGTGCTAATTTTTTTTTGTATTTAACAAAATTTGAAAAATATCGAAAATTTTTGCTTTTTGTGTCCATATTTTCGCCCATAACTCGAGAGATATTGCTCATACATAAAAATTATACAAAGTAAAAGTTTCGTTTTATAATTTTACGTAATATATGGCTAGCTAGAAATTGAAAATTTAATGTTTATTGTTTAAAAAATAGCAATAATTTGGGTGTTCCAATAAAAAACGAAGTTATAAGCAACTTCCGGTATAACCGGAAGTAGCAAATAGATGAAAATATTTTCATTAAATAGGTCACTCTTCAAAACCCCTTTATTCCAATTTTCATAATATGGTTACCTTTAATTCTCGAGATATTTCTAATTGACCGCTTATCTGCTGCACCCTGTATAAGACTGATATTAGATTATGGAGCTATTTTTGATCATCAAGCTTCAAATATGCCAAAGCCAAATGTTACATGTAATTGATTTAACTTTTATGCTTTAATTGAAGCATATTCAATCATCCAACCTTCAATAGATAAAACATTTGCAAGTAATGTCAACCCGCTGTATATGACAGTTCTACACAAATTGCATAAAACAGTGTCATTTATTAAAAAATTACTTGTTAATCCCTAGTCAAATTGGACAGAAAGTATTTGATGGCAATATGATAATTTATTCCCACACATTCTTACATTGTCAGATGCCTCCATGACTACAGGATATATTGCTTGGTGTCTTAAGATGACCAATCTGTGGCACATGATATATATGTAATTAATATGTACTATCTGTTGCAAGATAATTCGGATGAAATTCCCCAGATTAAGAGACTGGGCCGATATCAAGCACAAAATAATCTGGGTAATTCCATCTGAATTGTCTTGCAACAAATAGTATTTATAATATTGTTCCTTTAAATAATAAGATATCTGTTTACACTGAAGAATTAATAGCAATATTGGAAGCTCTTAAATATATACTAAACTAATAAAATAAATAGTACAATCTTACAGAAGTTAAAAGGTCATGACAAAAATAAAATTCACCTATGTAAAAGCACCTTGTGGTATAAAACAAAAAAAGCAGATATATTCGCAAGGAACACAGAAACAGATGAAAGCAGATTACAAATGTATCAACAAAGATATAGTATCATATCATGAAAAAAAATACTAGTTATAAAATGGAATGAGGTGTTGAAATCCAGTAAAAAAGGACTTTATTATAAAAATTTTCCACAAAGTTGTTTAAATGAAAATTGATTAACCCCAAATTGTTCTAGCAGAGAAATGGGAAATATAGAACATATGACACTGGGCTGTAAAAATATAGCTATACAAAAAAAGTATACAATATACAATAAAATCTACTACAAATTTTAATGACTGATACATTGTTTGGGCACATATTGAATATAAAAGTAAATATATTCCTTCATGTATATTCTCATGTTTCCCCAATAGACATGTGTTCTGTGGTCTGTGCTATTTTTATATTGCTTTGAAAGACCCCTGAGTGTAAGTGTGCCTGTCTATTAAAAAATTATGGAAAAAAAACACCAAAGTAAACAGAAATAAAAAAACGAAAAGTTTATAGAAAAAAAAAGAAATCAATAATATTAAATGATTGGAACATATTTTATGTACAAATATAGTAAAAGAAAAACAGAAAATGTGGCAAATGGGCTAGCTCCCAAAGGAAAAATATCAAACTACATGCACACGTGAATAACATGCATTGTGTCTGAAAATAATCCATATGTTTTATTATTTTTTCTTGGATTTTGTGATTCTACTGAATAAATATGAAGGGATGTGTGGCACTTTAAAAGAACACTACAAAAACAAGCAAAAATGAAATTCTACAAAGTGATGGCAGCACCAATATTGTAAATAAGGAAGTGAAACTTCGAAAACAAGACAGTCAATGTATACAATCTGTACTATGAAGTTTTTAAGAAGAACAAAAGATTGCACTCTCAGGGATCACAGAAATGATGACATAAGGGCTGAATTGAACATCTCAATGAACAACAGAATACATAAGAATTTAAAATGGAGAGAAAATGTTGAAAGAATGAACAAAAACAGTAAAACAAGTTAACTACAGACTACATGGAAGAAGAGACGTGGGCAGACCCAGAAGAAGATGGAACAGGCTGCAAGTATAATCCATGAAGGGCAGAAGATTTATTGATTATTTCTAGGTACACCTAATTGGGACAAAAAATAGGAAATATTCAGTATTAGTCCAGTCGTCTTGACTTGACCTGTAAAAATCATATGAACAAGCTGAATTTTGCTGAGAATATTAATTTTGGAACCCCCCAAAGTTTACCACTTTAACCCCCGGGCCTCCCCCTAAAATCCACTCGCAGGGGGATAAAAACGCATTAAATCGATTTACCAAGAATCTGTACGCTGTAGAAAAAAATTTTTAAATAAAAAATGTAGCGAAGTTAATTTAACAAAAATGTTTATTAGCACTTTTTGCGTAGAATGAACTGTTCTCTCAGAAACAACGCTTGAAGTAACCGGCGATTTTGAATGTCAGTTCCGCGCGCATTTTAAATCACTGTTAAATAAAATTTGTATCAACTCGACGGCAAAAAAACGATATCTTTCGATCAGAGTGTCCTATCGACAACAATCAAAATGCGTTTGAAAGGTAAAAAGTGCAGCTTTTGTATGCAAGTTTTGTAAATATGTATGACGTAAATAAAGTAAGATTCTTTAAAGCTGTTCAATAAATAAACCTTGCGCGTTTATAATAAATAAACCATTTTTGATGATTCTCGTGAGACCAATAAAATTTATTATTTTAATTGACCGCCCGTAGTAAAATTTCCATTGATGGAGACCAGTCTTCAAAACTTATAACAAGCAAATACGATTTTGATTTTTGGCAAAAAATATAAGGCATTTGAAATATGATTGCAAACGCAGAATTTAAACTTTTGCAGTACAAACCATCGTACGTCACGGGAAATGCCTCCAAGAAGACGGTTTTGGGTGTACTTTATAGCAGAATTTAAGTAATTTTGAAAAACGTACTAGTGTAATTAAAAAAGGGCAGTGTTTTAATGTTTTAGATCGTTTGTAATGTGAAAGTTTAAACTCAGCGTTTTTTAAACATATTTCAATTGCCTCAAATTTGTTACCAAAACTCAAAACTAAAATTTCATGCCATAAGTTTTGAAGATTAGCTAATGTAATGTAATGTAAGTTAATGTAATGTAAGTTATAGAAACTCCGTAGTGGCCGGTCAATGAAAGTGATACATTTTATTGATCTCATGAGAATCATAAAAAATATCAAAAATCGCGCCAAGTTTATTTATTTAACACCTTTATAAAAACTGAGTTCATTTGCAGCAAAATACAAAAATTGCATACGAAAGCTACGCTCTTTTACTTTTCAACTTTTTGTCAATAGGACACTCGGATCAAAAGATATTAAATTTTTACCGTCGAGCTTATATAAATTATATTAAACATTGATTCAGCGCGCGTAACTGACATTCAAAATTACCGATCACTTCAATCGTTATTTCTGAGAGAACGGTTAATTCTACACAAAAAATGCTAATAAACGTTTTTGTTCAAAATTATCTTAGCTACATTTTTTATTTAAAACATTTTTTTCTGTGACATACAGATTCTTGGTAAATTGATTTTTTCCGTTTTCCCCCTTCTACATGGGGGGTTTTAGGGGAAAGCCCAGGGGTAAAAGTGCTTAACTTTTTTGCATCTGCATCAATTCAGCTTGTTCATATCATTTTTAAAGGTTCAGTGGCATTTTCGTCTCTGACGACTGGAGTATATAGACAAATCGTAAAGTATCTTCTCTTAATACTGATCCAACATAATTATTTTTTACACATTGTTTTAATGTAAGGTTCGTTAATATGATTATTTAAAATTATTAAACTGCTATTTCTATAATTTAATAATTACTTACCCTAATCCTTTTAGAATAGAGAATAGTCACTAAATACTTTAGATTATACAATGATGACTAAACACTTTTAACAAATCCACTGCCCCAATGGTAATACGGGCAAATCCCCATTATTTTTAGCTTCATCGATGCCTCAACTTATTATCCTTTAGATGACTTCTAAATAATTTTTCAAAGTTGTTTTCAATAAATATAATATTTTCAAGTATATTAAAATGTCCTTTAAATTAATTAATAGTTTGTAAGACAATGAATCGTTAATTTCCCTACATAATTTTTTCAGCATTCCTATGAGTATAGAAGATGTGCCACTAAGGATAACAGACATATAATAAAACTAATAAGCATAGCTAACATTTTATCAATTTCAAAATTCTTAAGTTTTCCTAAATTCTTTGTTGAAAAACAAAAAAATCTGTGTTCTGTAGAAATCTGTGCCATCAAAAATAAACCCTAGATAATAATGTTGTTGCAGCTGTATTTGTGATTACTTTTGTTACGTTTATTACATTACGTTACAATTACATTTTTTTAAGTACACCATGCATATGAACACCTTCAAAACTTGGTGTGATCATTAGTATTTGTGTTAAACAATATCCCGAAAAGATAAATCATATACTTGAATGGTCAAAAAAATGATATTGAATTGATATTATTTTATTTGGAATATTTTATAATTATTTTTATTATTTTATTTTGTAAATTTTCAGCAAATCAAGAATATTTTTTCAATAAATTTATGCATTTCATTAAATTTTTTATTTATAAAGCATGGTTTTCCCTCATTTTCAAGTAATATTATAAATAATAAAACAGATTTAAAAGGAACCGTTATTTTAAAAACCCTTAAAAGTTTTTTTAATGAAAAATAATAGCACACCCAATGTGATTTTAATATTCAAATAACATAATATACCATTGAATCACATGTGATTTATGGATGTACATAGTATGGGCACATTTATGTTCTTTCAATCATATAAGATTCATTGGACAGCAAAGTTGTAAGTAGAAAGTATTGTGTGTTACATTTGGCAACCTTGTACACCATATTAATTGTCAGCAATACTATCAACCAATTGTAAGTAATAATCACTGTTGGTGATAAAAGAATTGGTAAATGAGTCATACATGATAACAAGTCTACTAAATGGCTGTTTTAAATTTTTGTAATACCTTTCAACTGGTGTTTAATTTTGAAAAGCTTATAACAATATATTTTATGTTATGTGTAAATACTATTGAATATTTGTTGGTGACAGGTTAAGTTTTCAATTTTTACATTATATTTATTTATTTAAATACAGAGTAGCAAAGCTGCAGACAAATATACCATAGCATTTAGGCATAACAAAAAATAAATATTTCATAAAATACAATTTTTAAATAAAAACAGTTATAGCACAATCAGAATATCACATATGCACCATTGTTGAGATTTAAAAACATTTACGTTTCCAAAACAGCCCAACCTATTAGAAAGCTGATTGATAGCCAATCTAGATGAATATGAATTATAATCATAATTAGTTCTATAATGTTTTAATTAGAAGGAATAATTTGGCTACTCTTCTTTATCTAGAAGAAACAAGATTTGTCTATCTTTCAAGGAATCTAGTTGTGTGTAAAAGATTATACAACATGGTGACATCCTTGTGAATACATCTGATTTAAATTGAGAGATCTCTCAAGCTCGAGAGTTCCTTAACTGCATTACTTTCATGAATGAAATAAATCTTAAGAAGGGCTTTCGAACTTAGTGGATCAATATATATACAGCAAGCAGCTATAAGGCTCGTAGGAACCTTAAGGCAGCCTCTCGAGTAGTGTGGAAATGCCAAGTAGAACTCAATAAACTGGTGGAATATAACAGTATCACACTGATATGGATATAAAGATAGTAGGAAAATCTACATTGCATATTTTCACATATTAGATTTGAATTTAAAAATCACTTACCTTTACTCGTAGAATTTGCTCTCTTAAATCCTGGAGATCATTAAACGTAGACTGTGCAGTTATAGAATAAACCAAAACAAATCCTTGGCCATTTTTCATGTATAAATCTCTCATTGCAGTAAATTGTTCCTAAAATATTTCAGAATAATTTTTGATACTGTATATCATGCAAATTTTCCTTCACTGTCAAATATTACCAAAAGTAATGCCCTTTGTATGGACTATTCAAGAAGGCTATGAAACTGTGCTGACAAATCACTCAACCAGATGACTCATCCTTTGTTCATTTTCAATAATAAAACTTTGGCATGAGAATTTTGAATACAGGCAATTTTGGAAGTATTTGAAGGCCAAGATATTTCTTTAATTGAAGTAATACTTACAGTTCCAGCTGTGTCCAGTATTTCCAGCATACATTGTTGTCCGTCTACCTCCACTTGTTTCCTATAACTATCCTCTATTGTTGGATCATATTTTTCTACAAATATTCCTTGTACAAATTGTACTGTTAAAGCTGATTTACCTACACCCCCAGATCCTAATACAACAATCTTGTACTCACGCATTTTTACTACCTAAAAACAAAAAGAAATAATGATTTTGTCACATACTATTAATTCTGGGTATTTGAAAGTCAGTTAGATATTTCATAAGCATTGATTTACAAAACTTCAGTGTTCTTTTCTTCCTATCTTTTATTCCTTGTTATCATTGATATCTCCCATTCTAAAGGACTAATTTTGCTGTGGAATCTCGTATATCTGCATATATTTTGTCATCAATAATTGCTTAGTATACTGTGATCTATTTAGGTATATGGTAAGAGATAAAGCCACACCGTTAGTGGTTAACCTAACCACAATGCAACAGGAAGCTATGGGTAGTGAAAATTGTGAATAATAGAGAGGAAGTTTAATAATTTTGATGAAATGGAAGAATATTAACACTACTAACTATTTACCAATCGAGTACTGCTTCATAATAAAATTAATATTTACTGCATGCACTACCGGGGGGGTCCAGCGAATATTAATGCCCTACATCTCAAATTGACTACAACAAATTGTAGAATGGGTACATAGGTTAATGCTTTTAATTAAATATCCTCTCCACTGCTCCAGACGTGCTGTAAGATTCTCTTACTTCACGATCAATTATGACTACCCCTCTAACAACAAATTGAGATTAAAAACAGTTTATTTGAATGTGTCATCCTACTAACAATCCAGTACATTGGAGATTTGTTTGGCACTCACTTCAGATTGGTATAATCATGATTATGTACGAATTAGTATAAAATCTAATAACTTACCTTTCAACTACCGTTTTCTATTACTGCTCAAAAGGATAAACTAAACAAATTTATTGCTGATACCTTTATATGTAAAACATTTCAGATACTGTAAAAATTGTCACTATTCTTCCACCAACTATGCTCACTTGTAGCAGCGCATGCCGCACCCGACAACCGAATAAGCGATTAGAATCACAATTCACAGATCACTTCAATCTGTTAGTGTCAAAGTACGTTCCGCATTTCATTCATTCTGCGGTGGCTACGTTCATATTATGCAGCACAAATCGTGTAAACTATTCTACAATTTATTGCGAAAAATAAATAGCTTTATCAATTTTTAAAGCATCTAAGCTTTAATACAGAGGCACGTTTTGTCGGAATATATGTTAAATATTTCTGTTAGAGCGAAAACGATTTTGAATAGATGAATTGGACACCATCTGAGTGTTTCTTGGAGATATTATAAAATGCATACACGATTTAAATTTCATTCTTCCGGTTAAGAATTTTTTCTACTAGGAACTAATTCGGAAGAATATATTCGGTATTCTTTATCCCTAAAGCTCATTAGATATTCAAACCTCTTTTGAACATATTTATATTTCTTTAACGGATGTTCCAACACATACTTAAGAATTGTTTTTGAAGATAAAAAAAGGTACAAGAAGACACATCCTTGTTTGCTAATGTTTCATTTAATCAAAGAATAAATTGAAAATTCTTAAATAATTTTGTATAAGAGCTAGTATTAACCTTTTTCGGATTTCCAGACAGTCTCTATAACGATCTTCCTGTAGTCAAACTACATGTTTTCACCTTACTTTCGTCTTTGTTGACGATATAATTTGATTTCTTTAATAAAATATTTTGTACTGTATTTATTAATACCTAAATACATAAATGACTCTACATAGGATAACAATAACGCGACATAAAATTAACAAATTTTAACTTTTTATTACAAGAATGAGAAAATAATCCGTTTCTCATCGCAGCGCCGTACGTGAAATGCGGGCTTAATAATAATAACGCACCAGATTTATTGGATTGACGTGACATTGCTGAAATATGCAGTGTCGCCGCGGCTGCCAATTTATCAGTAGATATATTTATTATTGATATGATTTGTACTGATTCTATTTATAAAACAGCTCAGTATAGCTCATTTATTTGTTATCATATCCTTAACCAAAATCTTACTACATACTACATTCAGCAGTTTGCTTGGTTAACCATAATTAATCCTAGTTTATTATGAATATTATTTAGCTTGATAATATCATTATCAGCGTATTCTACCGATCACGGTCTTTACATAGTCGTTCTTTATTTCTGCCCATGACTGTCTAATACTAATACTAATATTCGCTTTTCTGTGCTATGTTGAACCGGCTTGTTTCCTATGTCATAGTCAAATCTTAAATTTGGACGTCTTCTTGACGGATTCTAGTGGATCATCAGTTATTCTCGCTAAATGTGCCGCCCACTGCCATTGTCAAGATTTAATTCTGTAGATTACATCAGTGACCTTGGTTTTCTGTCTGGTCCATTCTATTATTTTTAGATCTCTCTTTGTTATACTAAGGATTGTTCCATTGATCTTTGAGTGACTTTAAGTTTCGCTATTAACTCTTTCTTTAGTGTCCAAGTTGCACAGCCATATGTCATCATTAGTAGTATACTTTATTTTATCGTATATCGAATGCTTTTTTCTTCAGGTGGAGTGGCATCTTCGATTTGAATATAACTGCATTTCTACCAAAAGATGCCCAAGTCAGTTTCATTCTTCTGTTGATTTCTGGGTGTAAGAAATCAGATTTATGTATTAATTGTCTCAGGTAGGTATACATACTCATCTACTGTCTCAAGTGCAGTGTTGCTTATTAGTACATCTTGGACATCCACTAGCTCGTTGTACATGGTTTTTGTTTTTGGCAAGTTCATTTTTAGTCCAGCTTAATTGATAGCTGCATTTAGGTCGCTTATAAGTACTTGTAGTTCTGCAGAATTATTAGCAATCATAACGATGTCGACTGCAAATCTTAGATGGCTCAGGTATTCTCCATAAATGGACAGGTCTTTGTTCTCTCAGTTCATTTACTGAATATATTTTCTAGAGTTGCAGTGAAGAGCTTGTGTGATATTACGTCTCCTTGTGGGACGCCTCTGTTAGTGGGAAATTCTAGAGTGTTTTCATAAATTTTTACCATAACTAAATCAAATCTATGAGGGCTAATGCTAGCTGTATTTAATATTCTTTAGCTCTACTATTTAGTTCTCAAAGCGTATGCATATGATCCAGGGTACTGAATCCACCTCTGAAGCCAGCTTGCTCTCTTGGCTGTATAGCATCTAACGCATTTGTTAATCTGTTACTGATAATCTTTGTGAATATCTTGTGATATGATTGGTAGTAGATTTATGGGTCTGTAGTTTTTGATATCCTCTTTTAATTCGTAAATATGCCTGCTAAGATTTTGCAGGTTTTTTGCCAGCACATTTAAGCAGTTTCATCGTTATGCCATCTATTCCAGCTGCTTTACCGCTTTTCCTTTTTGCAATTGTCGATTCTACTTCTTCCGGAGGGACTTCTGGTACATCTTCTTGCTTACTGATTGCTTCTTCGTGTGTTTCAGGGGGTTTGTATAGTTCGCTGTAAAATTTAGTCACACCTTCAGACTTGTATTATTTCATTTCTGTCGGTAATTCTGATGTTTTCGTTTGTTAATGCAACGATTTGCTTCTTCCCAATAATTAATGATTTTCTTGTGTTCTTATAGTTTTTTTCTGTTTTCGATTGCATTTGTACCAGTCTTTCATTGTATTTTCTTATGTATGTCTTAATACTTTTCCTTATTGTCATACGAAGTTCAGTGTATTGCATTTTTTATATGTGGCTACTTACTTTCATTTCCCTTCTTTGTTTTAGCATTAGTTTAGTTTTATCAGACAGTTTACTATGTTAATTTTGTTGTTGCAAGCCTCCGATTTCTTTTTCACTATCAAGGATGATTTTCATTTATTGAAAGCTATCGATTTGGTCATGTAATTTTTCATAAATTGTTCTTTGGTAGTGATCTGAGTTTTCTTTTTTAGATTGAAAATATTTATACCGGTTATTGTTGGTTTTTTGATTAATTTTATTCTTTCTAGTTTCAGATTTAGAAGAATTTTTGCTCGGATTAGTCTATGGTCGCTGCCTGTTTGAAATTTATTTATTACACTGACATCTGTTGCTGTAGCAATCTTGTTGGTTAGAATGAAGTCAATTTTGTTCTTAATGATTCCGTTTTATGCTACCCAAGTCCATTTTCTGTTCAATTTTTCTTAAAGAATGTATTTGCAATAGGCATGTTTTAGTATAGGAATAGCATAGGAAGTGTGCAAACTGGACCAGTCTTTCTCCCCTTTCATTTCTCTCACCGACTCCATAATTTCCCATAACTAGTTCCTTTCCGTTTCTCTTTCCCACTTTGGCATTAAAGTCACCAATTAAATACTTAAAGTGACTTTTATTGTTATATAATGCTTTAGTTATGGTACCTACTGTAGAATTTCTATATTTCCTCGTTAATGTGAGTAATCGTTGGGGCGTTTACTTGTATAATTTGTATATTGTATCTCTTTGATAGTTGGAAGGTTAAGCTAGCTACCCCATCGGAGATACTAGTTATTTCTACTACTCTTATCGAGTTGTGATATTTTTTTATGGATCTATTTATTTTAAATACTTTAAATGTATATTTAATAAGTAAATCGTGGCAACAGTGCATTGATGTTTAAGCGTACTTGACACCTTGAGATGACAAATTTATTCTTTGTTATTGTTAAGGTTTGTTGTTTTTTGCAAGGAAAACTGTGATTGTGATAAATTTTAGTCTAACTTAGTAAGCGTAATAAAATGTCCAGTTCAGAAGAAAAACATCAAGATGACATTACAACTGATGCTTTGCCAAATCCTAGACATGGTCCGAAAGATAAGAAAATAGAGGAGGAAATTACTTACACGGTAGATCTAGAGGATGATAATCCTGAATATCAAGAAGTTCGTAAAAATAATTTCACTAGTTTTAATACAAGAACGAAAAGAAATAACGGAGGAAAAAAATTTAGTCCATCAACAGGTTAGTTTTTAAAACTCTTTACAGATTTTAAAATCTTTGGTTGTGAAATCCCATTTTTGTCATGTAAACTCAGATAAAAAATTTTGTAATGTGTCTAATGCTATCACATTATGGATTTATAAGACCATGATATCACTTTAGGGATACCCTAATTGCGCCACTTGTTTAAGTAGCATTTAGTACCATACCAAAATAGACATTTAAAAATTATATGATTTTCCCATTAGTTAAAAAACATTTATTCATAAACCATAATAATCTTATGGTTGTTTATATAAAAGATATTAATCTTGTCTCTTTTGAACAAATTAATTACTCTATTTTATAATTTTCTATTTTCTAACAATTTAAATACTTATATTTTTAAATAAATATAAATAATATAAATGATTTTATTGACTTTTTAAATAATTATACATTGATGTTCTTACAATGAAGTCATTGGGAAAGTCTTAGTTTTTTTCATGTTTTGATTTTAAGCAAGTTTTTTTTAGCTTCAGCTACAGTAATAAACATATCACACTCGAAAGACATACACGTAGGAAACAAAAATACATACAATTTCAGTGGGAATGAAAAAAATAAAAAGACTGACATCCCTGAGACTTCTGCCATTAGATCTTTGAAGGCTAGTACACAATCTTTATCAAGAGATGATTTACAGTTTGCTGCAACTCATATGGACTCTGAATGGAAAGATGTAGCAAGAGCTTGTGATATTGGAGAAGGGCAAATTTCTCAATTTATAGCAGATCATCAAGTATATGGTATTAAAGAAGTAAGTATGGTAAATCATAGTTGCATGCAATTTTGTAGAAACAAATAATAATTAAGTATTCACTGTTTTTAATTTTTGAAAATCAAAAACAGAATTTACAAGACCACAATAAGATATTTATTTATTTATTTATTTATTAACTGAATCTATTTACAAAAGTTTTAACAAAGCTACACCTTAAAAACAATAAATTTTTAAAATATCAAACATCTCAGAATAAAAAACTATAACAAACTTTAATACAGCTATCAAGGGTATTGACATGTAAAAGAGATCACTTATTATAAGATACCTTTTTGTTGTTTTTTAAATAAACTAATTTTGGAGTCAAAATATTTATTTGTCTTGGACCAATGGTGTAGTTGGTTCATTGATACCATAATTAGTGCGGTGAAGTGGCACTGGAAAGATTTCTGTTGTTTCTACTGGGTACTTTGAGACTAATGAGTGATAACAATTGAGGACAATCTATAATAGCATTAACAACTTTGTGCAGGAAACATAAATCTAACAATATCCTCCTTGACTCAAGTGTTAGTAAATCAATACTATCTCTTACCTACTGACAGTCATTCCTCTCTCCGGTATCCACTCCTGAAAGCTGCTATCCTCAAAAATTTATTTTGGACCCTTTCAATCTGTTCAGTGTAAAGGTTGTATGATGAGGACCATACAACTGATCCATACTCTAGAATGGGCCTAATGAGACTTCAATAAAGTTTTCTAAATGTGAACAAAGACAGATCTACAGATGTGTCTACTTGATTGATGTGGCTTGAGAATGACAGTTTGGTGTCTAACCCGATTCCCAAGTCTGATACTTTATTTTTAGAGGCCAATGGCAAGTTATTTATAGAATAAACAAATGTAATTGGTTTTCTTTGCCTCAAAAATGTCATTTTATGACATTTGTTTACATTAAGTGATGTTTTGTTTAAACTGCACCAATCATAAAATGATTTAAGATCTTCCTGTAATAGAACAGCATCAGTCCAGGATTGAATTTGTTTAAACAGTTTTACATCGTCAGCAAATATAAGAACAGTACAATTTTTGATTTTTTGTATTAATTTGACCAGAGACAAGTAAAATTAAATAAACATATTCAACAGTTTCACAGTGTCTTAAATAAAGCTGAGAAGGTGATGGAGAAGGTATATATACACAGCCAATAACAAAATTTTCAGTTTTTATTTTAAATGTTAGGTATAACTGATATATGTCAGTGTCAACAAGAGGAACTATTATATTTAAATATTTACCAATGAAAATCTGTCAGTAAACAGTCTAAGTAAACACCTGCATTCAAACTGCCATTACCATTGCTATTGCCAAACATTAACTTTTTGTAGCATCAGTCTATAACCTTCTTGAAACCAATGTGGATTTTCCGGATTCCAAAAGAGTGTATTTTGTTTATCAATGGTGCCATATAAACAAAATGCTGCTTCTTTAGAAAACAAGATACAGTTTTTTACTTTGGGGTCTCTTCTGAGCAAATTTGGAATTGTTTCACAAAACTCTTGTTGTTTCACAGTATCTTCTACTTGTAGTTCTTCAATGATATTGCAGCTACAGATTTGAAAACTGAAGATGTACACAACACCTGCCTGCCTTATATAAAGTAACTAAAATTCACAAATAACTCTACTATATAGTGCTGGAAACTATGCCACCGAGAGAGGGTAATGAATTACAGAAAACAAAGCTATATAAGAAACACATAGTCCAGTAACTCAGGCAGAAAATAGGACCTTTCCTCCCAATTCTGCCAGGACTGTGTATGGGTGAAGTGATCTTTTAGTTCAGGGGGTCAAAACTACCCCTAAGTGAAAAAAATAAAAAAACATGTATTTTTTATGCCTTCAAATCTGATGGAATTAAGTAAAATAAGCATATTCAATGATAATTTGTACTTAAATACAAATTTTCAACAATAATCATTTAGGATGTAAAATGCTTAAGAACTTAATAACTTAAGAATTAAAGTTAATATCAATTCATTCACCTGTTGTGAATGATGTTTCATTGGTTTCAAGTTTTTAAGTATTAAGAAAGTTTATCGTTTAAAATGTAAAATTTTCCATTTAGATAACTAAAAGTTCATTTCTCGCTTATGAAATGAAATTTCTTTAGTTTAAACTCCTCAACTTTTAAAAATCACCCCTAAAGACAACTCTAATGTTAAAAATAGTTTTGTACACTAAACTTCTGTATTTAAATCAATAAAAATTTGTTCTTTGCTTATGAAACATTATTTCTTTGGTTGCAACTTTTTTACCCCTTAGAAACTACCGACTAAGCTAATAACAGTACAAAGCACTCACTATTATTTGTTGGTGCCGAGATATTCATGTACACAAGTGAATTGGTTCAGTCCGACAAAGGTGGGAGGTGAATAGCCCGAGTAACTGGAGTAACAGATATTGGATTAATACCAAACAAGAATTAAACCAATTTTCCCTCTTATGTAACTGTATCAAATGCTTTATTTATGTGTTAGTTTCCTATATCCACTAATATTTAAATATCTATCTGGTTAGTAACACTCATATTTCTGTTTAATTTTCAGGTTATATATCAAGTATTGCTGGATTGGTTTCAGAATGATCCTAAATCAGGAACAGTTGGTACACTGTGTACTATTTTGTGGGACAATAACCAAAAAGATGTTGTCTTAAGATGGACTCGTAGAAGAGATTAGGGGAAACAATATTTTGTGTATACATATAAATATAACTACATTTTATCCTTGAACCATAAAATATATTTTCTATTGAGATCATTTTTCTATACACCTAAATAATAAATAAACAATTTTTAACATAACTTTTGTTTTTGTATATTTTTTGTATGAAAATTCACAAAACACATTTAATTATTAATAATGTTTTTTGGATTTTGACTGTATAGCTCTTGATTTCTCTATATTGTAATGTATGTACTAACATTAATAGGTATTCTAGTTAGTTCTCTTTGATTATTGTTGCCACAAGTTGGAAGCATCTATTCCATTTTAATTTCAAGTATTCTGCCCCTTTGATCAGTGTTAAACCCCCCCCCTCCAGGACCCTATTCCGACACTGTTACTCACAAATTTTAAGGACGCAAAATGGAGGTAGGAGGTAGGTGGACATCATAAAAAAAATTTGGTGCCCAACCAAAACACCCCCACAGAAAAATTCTAGGTGCGCTACTGCTTTTGATTAGTTTTAGAGGTTTAGTACACACTTTCTCAGTTGAAAATTTCCTTACAATGTTTGTATTATATGTAGCCAGTTTGTGTCCAGGTTACATTTGCTAGTGAAAACCTTGCAGGACTCTCTTTGGTATGTGTTTAATTTAAGTCTCAACCTGATTCTCAAGTTTTATTCCAGATTGGAGGCAAGGAGTAACTTTTAAATGAGGAATGTACTTTATTATAGTTAAAATTAAAATGGGAAATATTTTTTGGTAAGCATGGATGAATAGAAAAGTAATGGTTTCTAGAAGTCTTCAGGACCTCTTTATATTTTGACCTCCATCTTTCCTGCCAATATCCTGATGATATAAAAAAGATCTTTAAAGGAGAATGTTTGTAATTTCGGATATCTCATCTGTATTTTTGCCATACTATCCACTAATTCGTTTGCAATTACTCCAATGTGTCCTTTAACCCAGAGTAAAGTAACTGTTTTTTTTTGGGGAATTTTAGTTCATGTAATCATTTTTGATAACAAGGATAATGCAGTCTTAAAAACTATCGAATGGATGGCTACAGATAGCTTGTAATAATGCCTGAGAATTTGATACTATTACGATGTTCACACAATAATTAGTGACACACCAAGTTAGTGCTTTCTGTATGGCAGCAGACTCGGCTGTAAAAATAGAACAACGTTCTTCGAATTCGGTATTTCTCAACATAATTGTTATTTGCAACAAAAAATGCGAAACTAGCACTCATCAGTTTTTGATCCATCTGTATAAATTATTGTCAAATCTTCCCCTAATTTGCTTAGTATGGATTTAAATATCAGATTAGTTAAAATTGGCATGTCTGGATAAGAGGACAATGTAATGGTTGGTTTGTCATCAGAAGTTCAAGGTCTTGTTCCTACAAAGGAAATTGTGGTAGCTGTAATATATAAGATTTGAATAAATTCGTATCAATAACAGATTCTGCAAGAGGTGAATTTTGATTCTCCAGTAAGAATTTGTTAAATTTTTTATCAAAAGTAAACCTATTTTGTGAACTATAGTTGTATTAAACGATCCGTATGTTATTAGACGTTTGTTGGTTAACATTTGCCTACATATGTCTAAAGGTGGTTCTTGAGCTTCTGCTAGAACTTCTTTGGTTTCGTAAAGACATCATAGCTCCTAGACAAATTTTTATTGATTTAAATTGTATTCTGTCGAGTGTTAAAAGATTTGTTTTGCATGTTGAACCGTAAATAATACAACCATACCCCAGAATGGATCGTATGTAGGATTTATAAAACATTTAAAGAGTCTGCACCCAATCTTTTTTTGGAAACGAAACGCAGAAGGTTAATTCCACGCTCTCACTTTTGTTTTACGTACTTCATATGGCTGGACCACGAAAGTTTTTTATATAGGATCATGCCTAAACTCTTCTGCTAAGGGGAAAACATAATCACCTGTCTGACATTTGACTGTGATTTTTATCTACGTCTAGTGAAATATATAATCGAAGATTTTTCTTGTGATATACTAAAACCCATTTTTTACCTACTTATCTATGATACTAAAGCTAAGTTTAAAATTTCACACAATCTTCATAGGATTTATGGCTGGTATATAAACATATCGTCATTGGCTCCACAACCCAAGGTGGGTCTTGGCCTGCTCAAGGATAAGTCTCCATTCTCTCCTATTCTTCTCCTTGGCTTTCCAGTTTCGTACTTCCAACATTCTCAAGTCTTCCTCCACCTGATCCTTAAATCGTGCTCTGGGTCTGCCTCTCCTTCTCACTCCATCTATTCTTTGGTTATAAATATGTTTTAGCGGCTCCATCTCATTCATTCTCTCTATGTGACCTAACCACCGCAGGTTAATTTTGATGGACCTAATAATCAGGCTTGTCATACAGGCAGTAAAGTTCGAAATTATAGCGTCTACGCCATAATCCGCCCTCCTGTACTCCTCCATAGATATGCCGGAGGATTTTACGTTCAAAGCATATGAAACGATCTTCATCGGCCATGTTTCCGACGCGTAGGTGAGGATGGGCTTGATAAGAGTTCTGTATATCACTAGTTTCGTTCTTTTTGTAACTAGGCTTGTTGTTAAAAAAATTTTTAATCCATAATAGGCTCTATTTGCCAGATATATCCGTCTGTTAATTTCTGCACTTACTGCATTATTCTGATTAATTTGTGAGCGTAGGTATATAAACTCTCTTACTCCTTCGAAAGTATATGTTCCGATCGTTAGATCTTCGGGTTGTGCTGCTTGTATATAATTTGATACTTTCATATACTTCGTCTTACTAGTGTTAACCTCTAGTCCCATTCTTTTTGTTGCTGGTTCAAGCGCCTTGAATGATTCGACCACGTAAGCCTTTCTTCTTGAAATAATGTCGATGTCATCGACGTACGCTAGTAATTGTACGCTGCTATTAATAATAGTTCCTCTGGCTGTTATTCCAGATTCTCTTATCGCTTTCTCTAGTGCAATATTGAATAGAAGGCATGATAGGCTGTCTCTAAGTCCTATCTGAGACTGGAACGTTCTGGAAACTCCGTTCTGCACTCTAACTTTACACTCGATTCTTGAGAGGGTCGCTTTCACCAATTTTACTAAGTGTACTGGTATGTTGAATTCTATCATGGCCTTGTACAGTGCGTTTCTTTCAACACTATCATAGGCACATCTAAAATCAACAAACAGGTGATGAGTATCAATGCCATACTCATATGTTTTTTCCAGAGCTTGCCTTAGAAGGAATATTTGATCGGTCGTTGATCTTTCTTTACGAAACCCACACTGATATTTACCTATTATGTCTTCACAATATTCCGATAGTCGGTCGTAAAGAATATATGCCAATATTTTGTATGTTACGTTTAGGAGGGTTATTCCTCTGTAGTCACATATTGTTTGATCTCCTTTCTTGTGGATAGGTACAATTATACCTACATCACTTTATTTGCTTCCAGATCAGTTCTACCAGTCTACATATACAGTGTGTCAGGTTTTTTTGCCATGCTTTAAAAGTTCTGAAGGAATGCCATCTGCCCCAGGAGCTTTGTTTTCTTTCAATTTTTGTATAGCTTGGATGACTTCTACCTCTGTTGGGATGTTATCTTTCTCTCTTTCGTCGTCAATGTCCTCGAGTTTAATTTCTGATCCGTGGAGCCCTGTTTCACCTCTTCTATTTGGCCTTTCCTCGAAGTTTTCTGCCCATCTTTCTAGTATCTGGTCCTGATCACCAATGATCTCCCCTGTTATATTTCTAACGATTGATAATCTAGGTTTGAATTCTTTCCTGTTCTGGTTAATCCTCTTGTAGAACTTTCGCCGTTTCTGTTTGTGCCTTATAGTTCTTTTAGTTGACTCTTTATATGCTCTTTCTTCTTTTTTTTTAAGTATTCGTTTTTCTTCTCGTCTCAGCTGCCTGAGACCTGCCTATATAAACATATGTCGTCTGTATATTGAATTATTTTGCATTTGTCATCCATCAAACCATACAGATCTACAGTATAAACATTAAATAATAAAGGGCTTAAAATTGAGCCTTGTGTGAGACCGTTATATAATATTCTTGGACCGTGAAATACATTTCTATGGTCCCGTAAGTACCTATATTTTTCTGTTTACATACAAATTTATTATATTTACAGATCATCTTTCCAAATCAACCACGTCATATGCACCCTTCAAATCTAGAAACAAACATAGCATAAATTTGTTTTTTGAGAAACAGAGTTGAATATCCGTAACTAAATGTATGAAAACATCAATGGTACCTCGACCTTTACGAAATCCATACTGTGAGTAGGGAAAAACTGAACTACCTTCAATAAGATGTTCTAATCTAAATTTTATTAGCCTTTCAAAGAATTTTGTCACACATAATAATAAAGAAATTGGTCTATAGTATCATGGAAGTTCTGGGTTTAAGTTGAATTTGAGTAAAGGGCATATGATAATATTTTTAAAGTATCGCAATACTCTTGTTTCAACCAACAACTATTAAAGATTTGTAAGAGAACGTCTTTGGCATTTGACGGCAATTTGTCCAATATCTTATAAGTAAAACCGTCTAAATCGGGAGCTTTATTTCTCCTTTTTTTTGCAAAAAGTAAAAGGTTTTGACATGAATCTATTTTAGTATTAAAATGAAAAATTTCTTTATTCCTACCAACAGCATTACCAGGGGCAGATGAAGGTGCAAGTTAGTCTAGTATCTGTTTAATGAGATCTTCCGAAAGTTAAGGTTTTTTGTTATACTGATAATTATTGGAAATTGATCTTACGGTTGTCCGTGATACGGAAGAGAGATGTCTCTTCTATATCTCTGTTTTTGAGAGATGGGTGCTTTTCTTCAGACTATTTAAAAAATTATCCAACTACTTTTTTTCTTTATTTTAAATAATCGTCTGATTATACATTTTTATAGTTTATGTAATTATTATGCTTACTTTGCATTCACTACGCTTTCAAGTCTTTTGATCGTTTTTTATTTTATATTGTACATTCCTCATCCCACCAATAAGGCCTGGGTGTTGAAGAAGTAAAAAGTTTTTTATGGGATGGATTTGGAAGCAACTAGAGATATAGTCTGAAAAAGAGTAGGGCTGTCTTCTCATCGTTAGAAAGATTATCAGTTGATAAAAATGTAGATAATCGTTTTTCTAAATCTCTCTGAAATAGCTTCCAGTCAGCGCGGCAATTGTTCCATTTTGTTGATGGATTAATTATGAATGATGAATCGAATGGTTAATTTTAAGTTCTATTTTAATAGGAAAATGATCGGGTAACAATCTGTTGGGATAAGTATACTGACCAGTGTATACGATTTATTAATGTAGCTTAGGTGATAGTCAAATTAACGGCAAAATAATTCTCACTCGGACGATTCTAGTAGGTGTTCCGTCATTTAGAGAAACTAATTCGAAAAAATCCATGCTTTTGTCTAAAATTCTACCATTACGGTCATCGGAGATCGGATCCCGCATGTAATGGTGGGCATTAAAATCACCACAAAAAACTGTTTTATTATAATCACATTATTCAAATAAATGTATCTAATCAGCATTTTTTATTCTGATGCCAGATGGATTATATATAAACACAAAAGATATATCAACTTTATTAAGTAATACTGCACACAATTCTATTCCGATATTAAAATTATAGTTAACATTAATTATTTGATAATAAATGCCATTTAGTATCAAAATTCCTACACCGCCATAGCCACTTTCATGGCATTTTGAAACAAAATTATAGCCTTTTAATTTACAAAGTTTACGTTATTTTAAAATTATAATCTTACAATAAAAATCTTTTACGCCAGAATATATGCAACCAAACGAATTAATTTGTCTTCTTGAGAATTAATATTGTCTGTGACTTCTCAGGCTGTCTCTATCTACAATAGTGATTTAAAGAGAGACAGACACTTACTAGCTTACTACACAAAACCGTAGAATGGAAAAGCGGTTGAAATTTTCTTAACCTCAAGTTTTGTAGTTAGTTAGGGGGTTAATTTATGTTTTCATTGAATATTATTTAGTTTTTTTTATCGAATTATAAAATAAAAACGGTCAAAGTTTTCAACAATCAAAGTCGTAATTGGCATTAGATTTTATGTTTGGTTTCATTTGGTTGTTTAACTCATATTAGATGTTTTATGTTTAAAGTTTATAAAATATTTCAGAATGAGCCTCACGTAAGTAAAATTATTTACTAATATCGCCGATCTACTAACAAAACTAGCTTTAAGAAAATTAACTTTTAGTAGATATTGTAGATTTAAAGATATTAACTAAACATTATTTGAATAATAAATTCACACACTCAAACTGTGGTCAGTTCTCTCTTATAGTATAAGCTCTATTAAAACTACAGAAATAATTAGTCTGGTATAACTCAAAAGTAATGGATTTACGCTACGGGACACTACATTTAATGAATATTTACCTTTCATATTAGACTGATAGGAAGAAATTGATATATCTTCTATTCGATTGAACTAAGGATCAAAACATTTCACAAGAAATTTAACTATTGCCTCATTCAGAACAATTATTAGCGAGTTTAAAGAGATTGGTTGGCTTATACCGAAACCAACAATGTATTGTACTGTTACGTCTGTAAATTATTTTCCAAGCAAACAACACTAATGATAAATTATTGGAAAAATGTACATAAAAAATTGCCAGTGCATGAAATCTCCAGTGACCACATTAACTCCATTGTAATTTTTATAACAAGATCTAAAATTACCTGAGCATTGATACTGAACAGCAAAAACAAATGATAAATGATAAATAATATTGGAGTGTAGTACTTAAACCATGGCATGTGGTAGCAACAATCAAATTTATTTCTTTATACTCTTTAGCATTTCGTGGTAAAAATGAAGTGTTTTTATGTGAAAATAATATTAATTATATAGGTCTTTGGTATATTTTAGAATTTTTTAATAATTTATTCTGTATCACACATTTTTGAGATTCCTATGGATACATTTTATACTTGAACATAACAATAATATTTTGATTTTATTAATATTTCATCGATGACACCAAAAACTTTTTTGTAATTTGTGAACCACACCATCTAAGACGAATCTATGGAGAGGTGAATGATAATGGAGCGTTGAGAAGATTATACAACTTCAAATTTTATAGAATATACCAGGAACTAGATATCATGAAATATATTAAGATATGACATCTGAGGTGGGTAGGACAACAAAATGACCCAATTAGAAAAATGTTCCTTGATAGACTAAATCGCCAGAGAAGAAGAGGAAGACTCAGAACAAAGTTCCTTGATAACTTAGATGAAGACATGATAAATATGGGAATATGTGCTTGGCGGAGGAAGGTGATGGATAGGGACAACTAGAGAGAAATTCTTGAGGAGGCTATGACACACGTAGGTTTGTAGACCTAGAATGATGATGTTGAAATAAACTATCAGATGATATGTTGATAGATCTTTCTGAATTAATATTTCTTCTTCTTCATGTAATGCTTATCCATTTTGGATACAGGCAACTTCATGGCAATCTGTTTTTTGCGAACTGCTGCTCTGAAAAGATTTGTGGTTTTTTGTTGAACCACATACATAGACTTTTCAGCCAGGAAATCCTTCGCCTTCCTGGTCCTCGTTTTCCTTATAGAATTAATTGCAGCAACCCATATCTTTTGCTGTACTTCATGATGTGATCAAGGTATTTGATTTTGGCCGTTTTTATTGTTGTTAACAACTATTTTCCTTTTTGCAACAAGTCAACAATTATAAAACTCTATAATGCCCTGGTGAGATCACATATGGAATATGCTTCAATCATCTGGTCTCCTACTGCATTTTAAAACTCAGAAATGATTGAAAAAGTGCAAAAACGATTTTTAAGATTTCTCTATATAAGGAAAAATAAGAAATATCCATATGTGGTCTCATACAGGGTAATGTTAGACTTATTTCAGTTGCAGTCACTTGCCACTAGAAGAAACAGTCAGGCCATTATGTTCATACACTTGATTGTTAACAGTATTACACAAGAGTAGGTTAAGGATAACTAACCTAGATCTATTCTTTACAAATTACTATAGAAACATATCACCAATAAACTCTATGTTAAAAATTTGTAATGAAGTATCTAATAGACTGACTCATGTGGATATATTTAATGTAAAAAGCTGTGAACTTAAGACATTGCTTGCTCATCAGCACTGGGTTTAAGGGGTTTATTGTATTTTTTTCCGTATTGTATTATTGTTTGTTTCTTTTATTCATTTATTGTATTTTTTTGGTCTTAAACACTTTACATGTAATTACTATTAGTCTATAGTGTTTGTAAGGTGTCTAAATAAATAAATAAAAGTCATGGGTAGTAATGTGGTTGGTATAGAATATCTTCAGGATTCACAATAAAGCCACATTTCGAAAGTCTAAATTTTCTTGGAGGTAGCATCTGTGAGACTCCTCGACTCAACTCCATACAACAGTAGAGGAAAGATATAACATCATAGTAACCTGATTTTTATTGGTACTGATAATTCATGGCATTTGAATGACTTAGTCATTTTTTGAAATGCAGATCTTGCTTTCTCTATCCTACATTTTATTTCTAGGGAATTAATATTTGCAAATAAGTTTTCATTTGTAAGGTTTCTAATTTTCTATTCATTGTATGTAACATAAAATAAAATGTGCAACTTTTTACTTTTCTTGATATTTGCAGGATATGGATGAGGGTGTATCCCATCATTGGTCCAAAGGAACAACATGTATCAGAATATGTAGTCAGAGAAGTAATGGATATCTGTAAGCAAAATATTACAGATGTTCTACAAATATACAAACCCTATACTAGAGAGAGTTTTATACACTGGAAAGATACTTATTCGTGCAAGGAAATAGTGTCTGATGATGAGATGTGCAGTTTCATTCATACTTTGAGTAGAAGAATGGTATAAAGTCATAAATATATTCATAGTATAGTATATTATTTTAAGATATTAATTTTTGTATTAAGTAAATAGTATTAAGTATAATTAAGTACAGTGTAATTACATAGTTACATTACATAAATGCAAATATATTTTGCTTCATTATGCAACTTTGGTAATTGGTATCCTTTCACTAGACCTGTACAAGATCTTTCACTAGACCTGTAATAAGCATGATAATTACATGTAAAATGTACAATAAGCCAATTTACTGCGGTATGACTAGTTTATGGCTTCCAAAAAAGTGAGTCCATTCAGCATGTCACTTCGTTTTCATATTCATTATTAAACTGGAGAACTTTTCTTCAATTAATATATGGACTATTTGATTTGTCCTGTTTGAGTCTGGAATTTTCTATGTTCCTTTCGCATTACTTTTATCTTTTGTTCCATTGCGAGTCTAATCAATCTTTTATCATTTGTATTCATATGCTTACTTTCACCCCCTGTTATACATGCCCTCATTTCCCACTTTTGTGTGGGGATCTCTTCCATCAAAGTCTCTACTTCTTCATAAATTTCATCTTTTACTTCATCTTTTTTTATCCTATTCATATCTCAATTATCAGATATATTTGTACAGCTTACAATGTTACAATTCTTCTTTCTGGGATGCAGATAACCTCACTGTGATCATTAATCTTTAACACATTCTTAAACAAAGTTAGATTTGTACCATAAAATGTTCACTGCAATAACTAACTGCTTTTGTTTATTTATACACACAAATTGCATGTTATTTTTTCACCACCATTCATGATTTTTGACAGCTTGCGCACAATGTTGCCAAGTCACATTTTTTATACTTAAATCAAACAACACTAGAATAAAAGGGGTCTAAGTGCAATTTTCTGAATTTAGAGTTAAATACAGATCTGAATACTTAAAGTATAGTTTTATTAATTTTAAAATGGATCCTAGTGATTATAAATATAATAAATAGTTGTACTGTATGCAGTACTGTAGACTAGCAAAAAGCTTTATACCATGTTTTCTGTATTTTAAATTTTTTTTATTTTACGATTTTTTACAATCAACGATTTACAAAGTTTAATTATTCTAACAATTTTTGGTAAACATTCGAAAGTACATAAACCGCTGCTAGTTAATGTTTTTGTTATAGATTCTAATAGAATTGAAAAAAGTAGGTACATCTCTCCTCGTCGAGTAAATGAATTCTTCCAACTATTTCGTGACGATCGCCTCAGCATTTTACTATAGAGAGAAATTAATACAACGCCAGTAAAGAAGCTTCGCTTCAATATAAGTTTATTAACAGTAAAGTTGCAACAAATAATTATTGTTTTTTAGATTCGATACAGAAAGTTTAACTCAAAATAATAAATTATGACTTCATTAAAATTATTTAAAATATTCAAAGATACTTGCATTTTAGACTCGTGTTTATTTGAATTATCTAAAGATTCTTCACATATTTTTCCAGCACTATCATCATTACTGTATTTATCTTTCACAGGTGATAAATGTGGTTTATTAGAAATTTTCAAAATCACAAGGAATTAATACTATAATAAAAGTGGAAACGTTCACATGTTGTATAACGGACTCACCTCTTCGAGTAATTGGACTCTTCCAACTATTAGTGTAGCTAATTTTGTGACGATCGCCTCAGCATTTTACTATACAGAAAAGCTAATAGCTATTTTTGTATAAAATTTTATAAAATTATAAAATTTACTCATATTTAAGAGATTCACTATAAGTTTTTGAAACCAGGAACCAGAACCAGTTAATTCAATCATCTTGCAAACAGTTTAATATACACATACATTGGCTATCAACTCATTTATCCCCTGATGTATTTCCTACATTGTGAATGATTTCTTATATTGTGAAAGTTGTCAAAGCTACAGTAGTAGTTTCTGTAATGAAACTGAATGTTTGTGTGAATGTGCCCGTACTGAATTTGTACATCCTACACCGATGTTTTAAAGGTAATAAAGAAATAAACGAAAACGATATGTTTGGATTAGAAGTAGCGAAACAATTAGTGTAGGATCAAATGAAAAGGTGGTTGATAAATAAAATGCTCTAGGTGAGACATCACGTGATCACTATTAGAAGGTTACTTGGCGTATCAGAAGAAGAATCAACACCTACCAACGTAGACTAATTGTGGGAAAACGAAAAATTTCCTAAGATCTATCCAACGAGACTCGATAGTGCCAGTAAACAACGAAACTTACACTTATGGGGTTATAAATATTTTAATTGGCTGCGGTTTAGTGCTTTCTCCGCCTTCTTCGGATATGTATTACGAAAATTAAGTGATTTATTTATGAATACATATTTTTAAATAATAGGTCGTTTTTATTTAATGCACTTCTTCTTCTTATTCTTCTTCAGCCTTCATTTATCCTTTGTTGGACATAGGCCTCCTCCAATTGCTTCCACGCTTTTCTATATTTTGCAATTCTCATCCACTGCTTTCCAGCTACAGCTGTTATATCGTCTATCCATCTCTTTTTGGGTCTTCCCACGCTTCTTTTTGTTTCTCGAGGTCTCCAGAATGTCACTTTATGAGACCATCTGTTGGTCTTGTCTTTCTACATGTGCTACCCATTGCCATCTCAATGTCGCTATTTTTTCCATGATGTCGGTTACTTTAGTTTTTCTGCGTATTTCGGTGTTTCGTATTTCGGAATTTTGTCTCTGAGGCTTATATTTAACATGGCCCTCTCCATGGCCTGTTGAGTTACTCTTAATTGTTCTGCCATTTTTCTTGTTATTGCCATAGTTTCCAAACCATAAGTTGCAACTGGTAGTATACAAGTGTCATAGGTTATTCGTTTTAAGTTTATTGGGATTTTTCTGTCTTTAAAATGAAGCTCAACTTACCAAAAGCAGCCCATTACAATTGTGTCTTTCTTTTAATTTCTAGGGTTTGATTTTCCTTTTCGTTGTTAATTGCATTTCCTAGATATATGTATTGTTCTACCTTTTCTATATTGATGTTATCCATCGTGATGTTTTCTAAGCTGTTGCTTAATATCTTTGTTTTGTCGAGATTCATTTTTAATCCTATTTGATTCGATTTGTGATTTAAATCTTGTAGCATTGATTTTAGTTCATGGATATCTGTGCTTATTAGTACTATATCGTCTACGAAACGCAAATGGTTAAGATATACTCCATCTATTTTTAATCCCTTTTCGGCCCAATTTAGTTTTTTGAAGACATTTTCTAATGCCATAGTAAATAACTTGGGTGAGATGGTGTCGCCTTGTCTCACACCTTTGCCAAGGTCTATTTTCATAGTTTCCAGATCATCATCTATTTTTACGTGAAAAGTAGCATCATCGTATATATTCTTAAGGAGGGCAGCATATCTTGAATCTACCCTGGCGTCGTCCAATGCTGTTAAGAAAGTCCATTTCTCGATACTATCGAATGCTTTGTGATAATCAACAAATGCCATTTGTAGTGGTATGTTGTACTCTATTGTTTTTCAATAACTGTCCGGATTGTTTGCAAGTGATCGATAGTGCTAAAACCCTTACGAAAGCTTGCTTGCTCCACTGGTTGGTATGCATCTAGCTTAGCTGTCATACTATTTGTTATTATTCGGGTTAGTAGTTTGTAAAGGTGTGACAATAAGCTTATTGGTCGGTAGTTTTCTATATTTGCGACGTCCCCTTTTTTGTGGAGTAGAATGACTTCCGCATTTTTCCATGCTTTTGGCATTTGTTCTTCCAATAGGCATTTATTCAGTAATGCTCTCATTGCCTCTTTTAATGCAGTGCCTCCCATTTTTAGCATCTCTGAAGTAATTTTATCTTCTGGTGTTTTCTCATTTTTCATTTGTTTTAGGGCGGCTCTAATTTCCGATGTTATTATTTCAGGGAGATCCTCTGAGCCCACATTTAAGATATGTTTTGTTGGTATACCGGGGTTCGGAATAGTAGAAGTATACAGCTTCTCATAAAATTTTCGGATTTCTCTAACGATCTCTTCCTTATGCGAGCACAATGTTCCACGGTCGTCTTTTATCTTTATGATTTTATTCCTGCCAGTGGATTTACATGTTTTTAGTACTTTCATGTTCTTATTGTTCTCTATGGTTTCAAGAATCTGGTTTGTTCTATAACCTCTGAGGTCTTTTCGAATATTTTTCTTAACGCTTCTGTTGAGCGCTTTAATGCACTTACAAAGACGGAAATAAATGTTTTTCTCATCCCATATGTCATAAGCTTGGGAACAGATATTCATTATACAATTTTTTGTTTGTATTTTTAAAGCAAATACTAATATTAAATCAACTGACAACACTGTACACAGCTGTACAGCATGAAATTAGTATTGGAAGAGATTTCGAACGATAAAGATGCATCCACGGCCTCAGCCGGTGTTATATTGTTTTATTCTGCTACATAAGTTTTAAATCCATGACAATGACAATTAAAATACCTTTTTTTTTTCAAACACTTTATATTTTGTGTTTCTATTTTCGTTAATCAGTCTGGTGAAGTTAGATCAAAATAATAAATCAAACTTGAGGCAAATGTATGTTACGCATTATTTTTATAAAAACGGTTTACAAATAATAATTGAGATTAGTGGGATAATTATGAAAATAAATACAAACAAACGAGGCTCATATGCCAAAAAAATCGTTCGACTTTTGTTTTATAGCTAAGGAAAAAAAGTGGCTACCAAGATGGCTTACCTTGATGGTAAAAACAATTAGGAAAAACTGGAACTGTCACTATTACAACCAACTTATATTATCAACGGTTCAACCATGACCTCAATAATATTATCAAGTTCCCAGAACTTTTTTTTTACTGTATTGTGCACATGCTTCACACAGTTTATCCATTTCTCTCTCTCTCTCTCTCTCCTGGTAATGTTGTTAAGGGCATCATTTAAAAGGATTTTGACATCTGCAAATTTGAAAGTCTTTGAAAGAAAACCACGTTTGACATTGAAGACACGAAAGAAAGCGATAGATTAGGAATTTGAGATGACTGTGTTGCTGACTTAATTGACTTAGCCCGGTATGCGTCACATACGCAATATCTTATCTCTTCTATCTGCATATCGTGGACGCGAAGATATCGTTAGATTGATGACGGTTCAATTTTTAGACGAGTTTTTCTATTAAACGTGTAAAAAATACACGTGCGCGCCCCCTAGAGTGTTAAGATTCTGATTAAAAGTCCCACCAAGGTCTCTAACTTGACCGTTATAGTTTAAAGGAATATTATTTATAGTATAGTTCGATTAATATGTTTTACTGCCTGTAAAAAAACTTTGTGACATCATTTATCTCTATTTAACTTTAAATTATTAACTTGGTACCAGTACCACAGTCTGTTGAAGTATCTCCGTGAAGTATTTTTATCACGATAAATCTTCCTGTATATCTATATAATTTGATATCATCAGCAAAAATCAAACAAGCGATTCAATTGACCTATCACATGTCATCTATGAACCAATTGAATGGTGAACAATGTCCACCCTATGGCACTACTTATAAAACTTTAACAATCATATATATATATATATATATATATATATATATATATATATATATATATATAATATATATATGAACTTTGATCAGATAAAAGGCATATATCGAGCACAGTTTAATTAAATCTTGCCCAAGTACTTTCGATCCCTAGATCATCTTCAGGGGCATCTGAAATAAGCCAAGAAACGTTTTTTTATAACCAAAGAAATTGAATAACTTCGATAAAAACTCGAAGTTTTATGGTTGAAAAAAGGTTTTTTATATGATTAACGTTTATAGACTTACTTCGTCAATTGTGGCCTATCCGGCAAGAACAAGATGTCATAAACATAAAATTGTACATTACACTACACTACAAATAGACAAACAAACACTTTAAAATAATTTAAGGGAGGCTACATTGCTTGAAGAAGTCGGAGACAGAATGGCTCCTGATCTAACGGAAATGTTGGGGTGACATGTGACAAGTGACAACTTGGATGAGCAGTCACAATCATAGATATGTGATCTGCACCTTTTACAATTCTATGAAACTAAGTATTGACCGAAAGTCCAACTGACACTACTATAGGAGATCACTGATGAAAAATAAAAATTATATAGAATATTTTTAAGTAAATTGAATAATCCAGATCTCACACTCAAACATGTCTGTAATAATTAAGGTGTTAGTTTGAGAGCAACTGAAATAGACGAAAAGTAAGAATGCAAGAAGCGGACTAAACAATATGTTAAACAGTGGGTGGTTGACTACAATAAAATGGTCTACCAAGCACTATCTGTAATATAGAAAGGAAGAGATCTGACTATGTAATTAAAATACTAATAATTGAAAATCAAAATGGAAAGCAAAATATATAAATGGGGTGTAATCCAAGTAGTTCAGTTGAACCCACAGTCAATGGTATAACTATAAAATTACTATGGATGTGCTCAGTGCAGGAAGTCTAAACAGTCGAGCTGGGTCCCCTACGAGGTGAAGCTGTAATAAAGTTTTTAAAAATAGGTTTAAATTTAGTACAATTTAAATTAATTTGAGTATTAAGACAGTGAGAGTTTTCATTCGTTTCCCTTGTAATTTCCAAATCTTCCAATAAATCCAACTCCATATAGTTTTTCTTTCTACTAATGTCATGTAAGATAGATGAACCAGTGTTGATGTTAAAATTGTGTTTACTGGATAATAAGTGTTGACCAAAACTTGAAGAGTTTGGTCTTTTCAAATGTTCTGAAACTCTAGTGGATAACTTTCTAATGGTTCTACCTACATAAGAGGCATCACAATCATCACATTTTAATTTGTAAATACCACTTTTGTCAAGTGTGTTCATCCTATCTTTGGTGTTGATTAAGAAGGAACCTAAGGTGTTGTGTGACTTGAAGGAAATTTTGATGTTATCGATTGTAGAAGTAAAAAGTTTAGATATTTTATTGGAAATGCTGCTAATGTAGGTGAAGGAGAAATATCTGGTGTTATTTGAAGCAGTAGGTTGAAGAAAACATTGTGATGAATATGCAAGCTTTTCTGCAATTTTTAGTTTAGCTCTATTTAGAAGCTTATAGATAATGTTAGGATCATAACCATTATTGAAAGCAATTTGTTTAAGAGTGTTAAGTTCTGAATTAAAATTATCATTAGAAAGTGGAAATTTGAGTAACCTATGAATGTAACTGTTGAAAGCAGCCATTTTATGTTGGGTTGGATGATTAGATGTATCATGTATAACATGATCTGTTTGGGTAGGTTTTCTGTAAATATTGTACTCTAAAGAATCTTTATTACGGGAAATAGTCATATCCAAGAAGTTCAACTTTTTATCAGATTCTGGTTCCAGAGTAAAAGAGATGTTGGGATGGAGGTTATTAAGATCATCCAGAATCTGTAAAGCATCATCTTGGGTTCCCTGTATGAGAGCTATACAATCATCAACATACCTTGACCAAAAAACTATTTTGTTGTTGTTGTTAACAAACTTCTGTTCTAAGCTGTCTAAGAAAATGTCAGCCAGAAAAGGTGATAGTGGAGATCCCATTGCTAAACCTGTTGGTTGTTTGTATATTTTTTGATTGAATTGAAAGAAGTCCTGATCCAGACAGAATTTAAGTATAGTTAAGATAGCATCTTTGTCTTTTGCTGATATGTTGCAATTGTCTAGAAGATTGTGTACTAAAGGTAATGTTTCATCTCTTGGTACAGAAGTAAACAGATTGGAAACATCAAAAGAAACTAAATAAAAACCCTCTTCTATCCTAATGTTATTTAACCGTTCTATTAGATCTAAAGAATTTTTGATGGAGAACTTAGGTTTAAAATTAGTGATAGACTGAATTGTGTTGTAAATAAACTCTGATAAAATAGAAACTGGAGTATTACAAAAACTTACTACCGGCCTTATGGGACAATTGTGTTTATGGATTTTAGGAAGTCCATATAACCTAGGTGTTATAGGATTAGATACAATTAACTTTCTGTTGTTATATTTAGTAATAGTATCATTAAACAATTTGACCATTGCTTTTGTTTTATTAATAAAGGTGTTAAGTGGATTTTTTTCCAAAACTACAAAACTGTTATCTGAAAGAAAAGATTCTACTTTCTCTATGTATTGAGTTTGTTCTAAGATTACAACACAATTACCCTTATCAGCCTTGCTGAGTACAAGAGAATCTCTATCAATTTTTTGTTTAATTGATTTTAGCAAATCCTTTTGTTTTTTAAAATTATGGTGATTTCTATGAAAATTGCGTTTGTACTTACATTGTTGTTGTTGAAGTAAGCTAATGCAAGAGTTTCTCAAATATTGTTTAGTATCAGCATTGTTAGTCATACCTTCTATTAGAGTGTCCAGCTCTACCGCAAATCCTCCCAGCACTGAGTCACTTAACCTAAAATTCTGACAAGAAAACTTAAGGCCTAATCCTAAAAAATACAGTTCATCCTCTGAAAAGTTAGTGTTACTTAGATTTAAGACTCTAGGATGAAATTGATGATCTGAAAACTTATGCAAAAGTGTTGAGGTGCTTCTCTGTTGTTTTTGCAAAATCAAACGGTTTAATTTGTTGGTAAGATTTCTCTTCTTGGTGGATTGTAAGCGAGAGACCTCATCTTCTATGTTGTTAAAGGAGTCGTTGACTAGAAACCAAGGATGTTGTTGCAAAATTTTGATCATAAGTAATTTTAAGATTGACGTTAATATGGTGAAGTTTGGTATAGTGCTTCTTAAGTTCTCTTTTCAGGATCTTTTTCTCCAAAATCTGTTTTTCTTTATCGGGTACATTTTTTGATGTTTTGACCTTAGCAAAAGTAGGAGTGACTTGATGTGAAATGCACTGTCTAACGAACCAAATGTTCAAGAATATGATCATTCTCTTGCAGGATAGTCTTCTATAAGTATCAACCAAGACTGCCATAGTCAATAAATAAATATAAGGTTGAATGCTCGAATAAATGAACTTTGATCAGATAAAAGGCATATATCGAGCACAGTTTAATTAAATCTTGCCCAAGTACTTTCGATCCCTAGATCATCTAGATCATCTATCCATGTCTATCTATCTATCAGATCTATCTTGTAATACTCCAGTTTCTATTTTATCAGAGTTTATTTACAACACAATTCAGTCTATCACTAATTTTAAACCTAAGTTCTCCATCAAAAATTCTTTAGATCTAATAGAACGGTTAAATAACATTAGGCTAGAAGAGGGTTTTTATTTAGTTTCTTTTGATGTTTCCAATCTGTTTACTTTTGTACCAAGTGATGAAACATTACCTTTAGTACACAATCTTCTAGACAATTGCAACATATCAGCAAAAGACAAAGATGCTATCTTAACTATACTTAAATTCTGTCTGGATCAGGACTTCTTTCAATTCAATCAAAAAATATACAAACAACCAACAGGTTTAGCAATGGGATCTCCACTATCACCTTTTCTGGCTGACATTTTCTTAGACAGCTTAGAACAGAAGTTTGTTAACAACAACAACAAAATAGTTTTTTGGTCAAGGTATGTTGATGATTGTATAGCTCTCATACAGGGAACCCAAGATGATGCTTTACAGATTCTGGATGATCTTAATAACCTCCATCCCAACATCTCTTTTACTCTGGAACCAGAATCTGATAAAAAGTTGAACTTCTTGGATATGACTATTTCCCGTAATAAAGATTCTTTAGAGTACAATATTTACAGAAAACCTACCCAAACAGATCATGTTATACATGATACATCTAATCATCCAACCCAACATAAAATGGCTGCTTTCAACAGTTACATTCATAGGTTACTCAAATTTCCACTTTCTAATGATAATTTTAATTCAGAACTTAACACTCTTAAACAAATTGCTTTCAATAATGGTTATGATCCTAACATTATCTATAAGCTTCTAAATAGAGCTAAACTAAAAATTGCAGAAAAGCTTGCATATTCATCACAATGTTTTCTTCAACCTACTGCTTCAAATAACACCAGATATTTCTCCTTCACCTACATTAGCAGCATTTCCAATAAAATATCTAAACTTTTTACTTCTACAATCGATAACATCAAAATTTCCTTCAAGTCACACAACACCTTAGGTTCCTTCTTAATCAACACCAAAGATAGGATGAACACACTTGACAAAAGTGGTATTTACAAATTAAAATGTGATGATTGTGATGCCTCTTATGTAGGTAGAACCATTAGAAAGTTATCCACTAGAGTTTCAGAACATTTGAAAAGACCAAACTCTTCAAGTTTTGGTCAACACTTATTATCCAGTAAACACAATTTTAACATCAACACTGGTTCATCTATCTTACATGACATTAGTAGAAAGAAAAACTATATGGAGTTGGATTTATTGGAAGATTTGGAAATTACAAGGGAAACAAATGAAAACTCTCACTGTCTTAATACTCAAATTAATTTAAATTGTACTAAATTTAAACCTATTTTTAAAAACTTTATTTCAGCTTCACCTCGTGGGGGACCCAGCTCGACTGTTTAGACTTCCTGCACTGAGCACATCCATAGTAATTTTATAGTTATACCATTGACTGTGGGTTCAACTGAACTACTTGGATTACACCCCATTTATATATTTGCTTTCCATTTTGATTTTCAATTATTAGTATTTTAATTACATAGTCAGATCTCTTCCTTTCTATATTACAGATAGTGCTTGGTAGACCATTTTATTGTAGTCAACCACCCACTGTTTAACATATTGTTTAGTCCGCTTCTTGCATTCTTACTTTTCGTCTATTTCAGTTGCTCTCAAACTAACACCTTAATTATTACAGACATGTTTGAGTGTGAGATCTGGATTATTCAATCTACTTAAAAATATTCTATATAATTTTATATTTCATCAGTGACCTCCTATAGTAGTGTCAGTTGGACTTTTGGTCAATACTTAGTTTCATAGAATTGTAAAAGGTGCAGATCACATATCTATGATTGTGACTGCTCATCCAAGTTGTCATTTGTCACATGTCACCCCAACATTTCCGTTAGATCAGGAGCCATTCTGTCTCTGGCTTCTTCAAGTAATGTAGCCTTCCTTAAATTATTTTAAAGTGTTTGTTTGTCCATTTGTAGTGTAGTGTAATGTACAATTATATGTTTATGACATCTTGTTCTTGCCGGATAGGCCACAATTGACGAAGTAAGTCTATAAACGTTAATCATATAAAAAACCTTTTTTCAACCATAAAACTTCGAGTTTTTATCGAAGTTAATCAATTTCTTTGGTTATAAAAAAACGTTTCTTGGCTTATTTCAGATGCCCCTGAAGATGATCTAGGGATCGAAAGTACTTGGGCAAGATTTAATTAAACTGTGCTCGATATATGCCTTTTATCTGATCAAAGTTCATTTATTCGAGCATTCAACCTTATATTTATTAATATTAATTTATGCGTTATTTCTAATCATACTTAACCGTACCAATCGAATTCTTAAATTCGTTTGTTGTTAATGTGTTTTTAAAACCTATTCATCGACATCCTGTATCCAGATAATTTATTTACGGCCTGCGACAGTCCTCTGGCTTTCATTTTTTTCTATTTTAATATTCATACCAAAAGCGAAAGGAAGAAACCAGCGGGTCTATATTGAATATAGACATATTTCTTTCTCTCTGATGACCTCAATTGTTATATAGAAGTCATCGTATGTGCAGAACGCAACATTTGGGGGTAGACAATTTTTGTCTTACATCAGCAATCAGTTATTACATTTATATTCATCATCTGTTTGCTTTGAAACATTCTGCATGTATACTTATATTGGTATCTATTTTAAAATATTTTCAATCTAAAATATTAGTAAGACAACACAACAAAAGTATAAACTTTTCTCGCTCGGGGGTAGCCTCTAAGCTTTGCACACACCAGAAATGCTATCGACGGATAAAGTAGAAGCACCCATTACTTAAAGAAGGAAGACTGGTTTATAAATTAATATTAAAGGTAGATTTTAAGTTACATAAGATGTTTATTGAATTTTCATTAATATTTAAACACATAATCCACCTGTATATATTTATCAATTGGCGCTTTGTACCCCAATTTGCCAGTTGACTTAATTGTCCTCGATCTTGTAGGCAAATATCCATATTTTGAGTGAAATTCTGAGGTTGATGTTGTACCCGGGTTGATGTTAAATTTTGATCTTTCGGTGCTTATCTGTTGATTATAGATAGTATCTCGGATCTGCTAACTGACTGTCCTTATTGCTGACTTCTTTTACAATATTGATAATCAGAGCCTGCTACATTTTTACTGGTACTGTTGATATTTTTGTTTGTTACACATTTTTATTCATTCAGAAAGATGAGAAGTGCTTCTTTGATTTTCCTCCTTTTGCTGATTATTTCTTTATGATTATTGATCCATCTTTCCATTGTACTCTGTGCTAATGTTCAAGAAATGTTTACATAACTGGGATCTGTCAAAGTCACTGTTTTTGATGATGTTTCAGAACAGTTCCAGAACGTTTATTCTCAGCCGAAATCTGAGTAGTATTTGTTGAATGAAAGAAAAGATTTAAAACTTATATACAATCGATAAGAAACAATACAAAGACTGGTACTGGTATTAAATCTACAAAAATAAATGATTTTCAAGCGTCCGCAAGATTTAATCTTGTAAACGCCGATGCGAACAATACGGTCCGTTATTTATGATGGAGTAGGTGTGATAAGCGGCCAAAGTGCACGCGATTAAGCATTATTTTTTTAAATATTTAATTTAAAAAAATATATTTTTTTGTTCACTATATCCACTGCTATGACCATCAGATTAATTTAGTTATATTGATAAAAGCTTTAATTGTGCTTACTTTTTTTAATACTTTTTTTGCATAAACTTTTTTGTGCTTGACGAGGTTTCATTGTGAATTGCTTGACGAGGGTTGTATTTCTCGATGGTTGTTGCATGGTACTTATTTGGAAGATAATTGTATTTTCCCTTTTAAAACTGATGTTCTCATCGGAGATCTGATCTCTTTATTTGATATCAGGAACGGATTGTCTACGTCTTTGACAATTTTTTTTTTATTTCAAATTTAACGTACTCGGCTACTATGGCCACTTACACAGGTACTATAACATGAATTTTCATTACACAAACATTAAGTGTTACATTAAGAATATGTTACAATAATACGGAATGATAATAATATGTTATACAATGTCTAAATTTTACAATTGGAATTGTAGCACAGCTTTTATTTAGTCAGCGTTGTTTAGGATATCTCGTACTTCACTTTTGAGTTTGTATTGTAATCTTCTGGCCGAATGTTGATGGCATTCAGTGAGAATATGTTTGATTGTCAAATATGATTGGCAGATTTGACAGGAGGGACGGATGCTAGAGGACATTAGGTAGCCGTGTGTGAGTTTTGAATGTCCTATCCGAAGTCGTCTTATCACAATGAGATCTCGTCTTGAGAGGGCTGAATAGTCAAATGTAGGCTGACTGGTTATTGACGGTTGTATTTCGTGTAAGATCGAACGGTTAGAGTTCCAATGCTGCTGCCAAAGGAGTCTGGTTCTTCTTTTAGTATATGATTTTAGGTCATTACAAATTTTAATTTTATCGGTGATTTCAGGTGATGCTGTAGCAAGTTTAGCATAGTGATCTGCAGTTTCATTACCTTCTATACCAATATGAGATGGCAGCCAGATCATGGTAACTGTTATGTTTTGGGACAAGATAATTTGGTAAGAGTCTAGGATCTTTTGGACGATTGGATGATCAGTAAATATATTTTTGATAGAATGGATTGATGCTAGAGTCATATGGCAATCTGCTTATTAGGTGGAGATATATGGTTAAAACCTTGCAATATACTAAATAATTCGCCAGTATGAACGCTGCTGACGGCTGGTATAAGTCATGACTTAATTAGTGAATGAGAGGTTGTAACAGAGCAGCCTACTCCTGTGTCATTTTTTGAGGCAGCTGTGTATAATATTAGGTCGTATTTATTTGTATCTATAATGTCTTTAAATTCATTTATAATGATCTCTTTCGGATGTTTATTTTTATCGAAGTTGGTGAGCGAGGTGTTAAATTTGGGCGTGGACATGATCCAAGGAGAAGATGTAGGGAGATAAAGAGGAAGGGTATGTGTAAGAGAGATATCATTAATTGTCTGTGCTAAAATTAGTGGAATAGGTTTTATTGGTGGTAAGGAATTGGTATTGTGTAAATTATACGTCGACATTACAAATAAGGGATGCACTGGATTAGAGGGGTTAGCTGATACCGATGCTGCATAAGAGAGTAGCACTTGTTTTCGTCTTATACAAAGAGGAGGTTCGTTAGCTTCGCAATAAAGATTATCTACAGGACTAGATCGAAAAGCGCTAATACAAAGACGAAGGGCTGTGTTGTGAATTGAGCTTAGAAGGTTAATATATGTTTTGGAGGCGGATATATATATATATATATATATATATATATATATATATATATATATATATATATATATATATGTGACAACCATAATCTAGCTTGGAGCATATTAGTGATCTGTATATTTTAAGAAGTGAGTTTTCGTCAGATCCCCAATAATGATGTGATAGAGTTTTTATTATGTGTAGTCTTATGCACGTTTCTCCTTTTATTGCAAATATATGTTGCTTCCAAGTTAGTCGTGAGTCAAACGTTAATCCGAGAATTTTGCATTGTTTAACAACAGGAATAGGGACATTGTTGATCAAAATAAGTGGAGATGGAGAAGGGGGACGTCTACTAAAGTTTATAATTTTAGATTTTACATAGGATAAAGATAACCCCATGTCACTAGTTTTTTAAAAAGTGTGTCAACAGCAGTTTGAATAAGCTTCGAGGTGGTAGAAGAGTTTTGTCCATGACAGTAAATTACGAGATCATCAGCATACATGATATGTTTAATAGGGGAAATGAAGTAAGAGCATAAATCACTTTTCCCTGAGGTCTTTGACAATTTACATATTGTGTTTTATCCCATATCTCAATTAAATGTTTTATATATCACGAAAAATTGTTTTATGGGGCGCCCATTAATTTATTTGCGTACAGAAATAATACTTATTTTATTTTAGTTTGTTTTCACACTGATACCACTAATTATCTTTTAACGACATAATTTAAGACAAAAGCTGTTTACTGAATATTTTTTTACTAAATAGTAATTAATGCGAAAATCTTCATAGACAAGGCGAAAAGCTGGGGTTCTCTCGGAAAGAGATTCCCATCAATTTTTTTTTCGTAGTCACTTTCATGAGATATCCCAAAATAAGGTGCAAGAGGTCGTGTAGGCGAAAAGCTGTTCAGATTGTTTTAAACAATTTTTTTAAACAAATTATAACAATAATTTTTTTCGGCGCGGACAAATTTTTTTTTTTTTTTAATTCTTTGGATCATTCTGAACAAAATAGGTCTCCTGTAGCTTTTTCGTAAACTTGATCTTTTTTGAGTTGTAAATAATTTAAAACTGAGGAAAACGCAAAACATCATTTTTGAATTCACCAAGGACCCAAATTCAACTTCAAACCTTGTTATAGATATGTGGCACAAATTTTTGCTGGTTTAAATTATCATTGTACAAATGAGCGCTCGCCCTGCCATACGCGCTTCATTAACAATTAAAATTAAAAATGGTTTAATAGATATTTATGCACTAAGAATGAAGAGTGTTATTAAGATGATGACGCCTGAAGAGCAACATAATCCAGTGAGAGAGCCTCTGGCCCGAAGGATGGATGTTGCTTAATGGGCATAATTACCCGTTAACACCAATGGTACACATAAATAATGCATCCATCCCTCGGGCCAGAGGCCCTTTGGCTGGATTATGCTGCTCTTCAGACGTAATCATCTTAATAACACCCTTGGTGCATAAATAACTATTAAACTATTGTTTTTTAATCGAGCTCGAGCTCCCATCTTGTCATGAGTGCTTCATTAACGATTAAAAAACAATGTTTTAAAATGAAGTATGCCCAAACTACTTTTCGGTTAATGATAGAACAAGGTTTGAACTTTAATTTAGGTTGTTGGTGAATTTAATAATAATATTTACTTGTGTTTTTGAGCCTGGAAATCGTAATTTTGCATTTTCCTCAGTTTTAAATTATTTATGACTCGAAAAATGATTAAGTTTACAGAAAAACTACAAGAAAACTATTTTGTGTAGAATGATCAAAAGAATTAAAAAAAAAATTATTCGGACCGAAAAATTAATTGTTACAATTTGTTTAAAAAAAGACTGTTTTTAGAAATTTTAACAACATTTCGCCTGGGCGACCTTTTGATTATGTAAAAAAACTCATGTGAATATTTTTCCGAACGAACCTGAGCTTTTAGCCTATCATTACAAAATAATATTAAACGTGAGTAAGAAAAAACAGAATGAAAAACTAAAATAATAACGAAATACAAAAAATATAGAAATAACATTAAATGAAGTTGATCCAATAAATAAGTACATACTGTTGAGATCAGTTATGAAGTATGCAAATAAATGTCTTTTTCTTTCTTGTAAAAATATCTTGTTTTCTATAAACTTTTATTGAAAAAGAAAATTACTTCTTAAGCATTTTTGCTGTTTAAATGGAAATAGAGGATGGAAGAAAAGCCCAGTTGCAACAACCATGCGTATTGCCCACTTAGGATATCCAGTCACTGGGAGAACAGAAGATAATAGGAGATGGCGAAGAGTACTGAATCCAATAAACAAACAACACTTCTTTCTTATTTTTGTGAAGTGAGGAGCGAACTTGAACTACGAATTATTAGGCGACTAGAAGGAGGTAGATCGATTATGTAGATTGTCTTGTAGAATTACAGATGCCTGAGGTGGGATCACTCACAGCTTTATATTTTGGTTACTAGGTGGCAACGTCTTAAAAAATATTTGAAGTACATATTTCTATATCCAATATAGGATATATACATAAATATATAGAAGATAGGGAAAAGATTAAAAAGTATTCTTTTTTTCTTTTGTTTTTATATGGTTTTAAGTAGTTTTATATAAGCAATATTTTTTTGTTAATTTTATTTATTTAAAACAATAATTTATCATAAAAAACTGTTTATACATAGATACTGTGACATTGCCTTTGTCACTTCGTACTATATACAGATCCTGATGATTTTTTAGCAATTGTTTCCATTCATTAAACATTGTACTCATGAGGTTGTTCCTGTTTACTTCCTTTTGTAAGTAGTTGGTTATAATGTTAGTAGTTTTCTATAAATTTAGTCTAATACCTAAAACTAGAGAAGTAGACGTAAACACAATATTAGCAGATCTCGAAAATATCATAATTAATGTAGACGAGGAGAAAAGGAATGAATATATAGCGAAAACTACTAACATTATAACCAACTAAGTACTTACAAAAGGAAGTAAACAGGAACGACCACATGAGTACAATGTTTAATGAACACAAACAATTCCTAAAACATCATCAAGATCTGTATATAGTAAGAAGTGACAAAGGCAATGGCACAGTAGCTATATATACAGGACTATATCAGCAAAAATGAAATCATGCTTAAAGATACAAAATACTACAAAAAGCTAAGTAGAGACCCCCGCTTGTAGTCTTCAATAAAAAGCAAATAACTCTGAGATAGCGCGAACAAAACATTAAAAAATAACGAATTTAAAAGCAAAAAATCTAAGAATTTGCAACTCTATAGTACCTAGATTCTACTTTCTACCAAAAATACATAAACCAACCCTAGCACTGAGACCAATTATTGCATCCATTGATTCTCCAAACAGTAAATTATCCAAGTTCTTAACAAAAATATTAACAAATGTATACAACACAAAGAATGATTACTATATAAAAGATTCATTTAGTTTCAGCTACTTTATCAACAATTTTAAACTTTCTCCAAATTATGTGTTGGTAAGTTTTGATGTAGCTTGTTCACCAGCTTGTCGTTTCAGCAAATCATAAATACAATAAAAAAACAATGAACTTTGAAAAATTAAAGGCAAATATCGAGCACAATTTTAATAATCAAATCTTGCCCAAGTACTTTTGCTTTCTACAGCATCATCAGGGGCATTTCATCAAATTCCAGCTATCCCAGATCATGGGCTATCCAGCAAGCGCAGAATATAATAAACATGAAATTAAACATAAATTGTACATAACACTACACTAGAATAAGGACAAACATGTTAATTTCATGTTAATGTTAGTTTCATGTTAATTTCATATTTATTACATTCTGCGCTTGCTTGATAGCCCAAATTTGACGAAATGCCCCTGATAATGCTGTAGAAAGCGAAACTTGGGCAAGATTAGATTATTAAAATTGTGCTCGATATTTGCCTTAAATTTTTCAAAATTCATTTATTCGAGCATTCAACCTTATATCAATTTAAAAAAACAATGGACAAACATCTCACAACATAGCTCAATACATTTTAATTCATTTCTAACAATACTATCCTTCATATTTGACTCAACTCTGAGATAGCGCGATGAGGTATATTACAAACAAATACATGGTACACCCATGGAAAACGAAATATCACCAATCCTATGCCACTTTGTAATGGATGACTTAATTGAAAGGTGTATTAGCAAGTTACCATTTACGGTCCCATTTTTAAAGAGATACATGGACGATTTATTTCTTGCAATTCCAAAAGACAAAATAATGGACATACTATACATATTTAACAGTCACTGTTCAAGTAGAATTAGAAAACAATAACTGCATACCAATTCTAGATATCATGTTACACCATTATTTAAACAACGTTCTAAAAACACTATTGGTATAGAAAACCAATATGTAGCAACAGTTTTATTAATTACTTTTCAGCAAATCCATCTATGATGAAGACCAACCTAGTATTAAATATGAAAGTAGAGATATAACTTTGTCACATCCTAAATATAGAACAGCCGGCCTAAAAAAAACTAAAAACGATCATGTTAGAAAATTCATTTTCAGCGAACCTTCTGAATAGACTTATTTTTGGTGTCTCACAAGTCATTACGACAGATCAAACAGAAGTTTCAACAGACAACCAAAATACGTTGTGCCATTCTTTACCATATATTCCAGGTTTAACAAATAGACTATTAAATATATTTAGAAAAGGACCTAATATCAAAATTAACCAGAAATATAAAAACAATATCAAAATTGCACACCAAACTAAAAACACCCTTAACTATTAAAGAAAGCTCCAATGTAGTGTACCTACTCTCTACCCTGTAATAATCACAATAGAATATATTATATTGGAGGAACGTCCAGAAATTTTGTCCGGAAGATTAACATCGCACAAGAGTGACATTAATCTGAATAAAGTACAAGCTTGTGCATTAAGTCAACATCCTATTACGATGAGCCACACACAAATTACAACGAAAGACTGTTTCTAGAAATGTGTTTAATTAAAACTACACAAAACACCTTCAACAAATGAGAAGACATTGAAAATCTTAGTGCTATATACAGTAATCTTCTTTTAAAGAAAAGAACAACAAATATATAAAAGGTCTTATAAATGTTACAAAGACTAAAGGGATTATTCCAAGTTCAAATAAGATCAAATTTATTTTTTTTATTTGTGTTTCGTTTTTCCCTTCTTAATTACTTAGTAAAATAAACTCTGTTGCTTGTTTAATAAGTGCAAATGACACATTTGTACATATTATGTCAAAATGTGCAGTGAACGTTTGTAGAAACTTCCTCTGTCAAACTAATCTAAAATGAACACATAAAACATAGAAGAGAAATGAAAACCATGTATATGCATAATTAGTTTTGACTGAAAGAAAAAGGAAAAGCAAATTAATAAAATGTCAAATGTTAAGTAATTCTGCTAATTTTATAGTACAATACTCACAAGGGCAAGCCTGTTGCAGATACAACAACTTCATTGTCTAATGTAGTTTTTTGCTTTCATTTTATTTTTTGAGTTAATTTAACACGAAAGCTTAACAAACTATAAAGAGTTTTATTTAAAGGCCAGTATTTGACTACAAAACCCAATATATATATATATATATATATATATATATATATATATATATATATATATATATATATATATATATAGTCTATAATTAAATTCAAAATACGGCGTTGGAAAAGACTTGGCAAAAAGCTTCTTTTTAAAGAACAAATTCAGGTGAAGAATACCAAAAAAATTAGGTTGAATAAAATTCAATTTCAAAGTTCAAAAACAATATAATTAAAAAAATGTATTTTCCCGGCTTCCAATGAAGCGACTTTATTCATTATTTTTTAATCTGGCCTTACTTGAATATAGATGCGCAAGTCGTCAGAATCAAAATGCCACAAAACGTCTAAAAGTCATACGAACAAGTTAAACTTTGCTAAGAATGTTAATTTTCACTCCCCTTGTAAAAGAAAATCGGAAAAAATCGATTTACCAAAAATCTGTACGTCGTAGTAAAAAATATTTTTAATAAAGAATGTAGCTGAGATAATTTTGAACTAAATTGTTAATTAGCACTTTTTTTGTAAAATAACCGTTCTCTCAGAAACAACGTTTGAGGCAATCCGCGATTGCCAGCCACGCGTAAAATCAAGTGCAGCTTGCTTATGAAATTTTTGTATTTTACCGCAATTGAAGACAGTTTTCATAAAAGTGTTAAATAAATAAACGTTGTGCGATTTTTTATTGTCATTTTTTAGAATTCTCATGAGATCACTAAAATTTATTACTTCCATTAACCGGTTACTAGGGAATTTTTAATGTTAAAATCTAATCTTTAAAATCTATGGCATGAAATTGGGGTTTTGATTTTTGGCAACAAAAGTGAGATATTTGCCTCATAGCCTTATCTTATAGAAAATTAAATTTTTGCTATTTTATTTTTTACGACTTTGCTCCAAAAAAGAATTACTCCACAAAACCAATCTAAACATATAAGATTTTGTGATTGTAAACGACATTTTGTGTGGACGTAAACTATATAAAGAACTAATCATTACAATACTCATATCTGGGCCGACGTAAACCCTAATACGCCACCATCAGAGTAATTTTAAAGTAAACATTTGGGCTGAAATAGCCAGTCATAAAGTAGGGCCATTATTTCTTCACAATAGTTTAAACCAAGAAAATTATTTATCATTTTTACAAAACGATCTGTCCCTATATTCGAAGATGTACCGTTAGCGATTAGACAAAATATGTAGTTTTTGTAGGATGGTGCTCCACCTCACTATAGCTAAGGTTAGAGCTTTTTTACATTTTCATTTTACCAATATCCAGCACGTTGTTTAGGAAGAGTGCCCGATATACTAATGGAATACCTAAATCTGACCTCACAATGGACCGTGGTTTTAAAAACCTTTCCAAATATTTCTAATTTGTGTATATTTG